>NC_056530.1:19742950-19827430 GCF_019175285.1 Sceloporus undulatus
AAAACTGTAGATGTGTCCTTAAGGATGTTTCGAAATACACACATTCAACCTTTGTTTTTGTAAAAACCTACAAAAATACAACATTGCAGAATTTTTGTGCTGGGCAGTGACTTGTGGACCATGTATCTACAAGCAAAGGGTATACCTACCCACATAGGATCTTTTCTCATACATGCTCTGACATTGCAGAAAAGAAATCATAACACAGAGGTGGCCCTGGAAAATACAGACATGGTTTTTCTGGGGTCGCCCATTTTCTTAAACCAGCAAGCCTGCTATGAATATATTATATATTATTATATTATATTATATTATATTATATTAGTTACTAATGTGTCTTTGTACTTTCCATTAATTTTTATTGAGATAATATGATGATGGCAAATAAATGTCAGAAACAAAGGTTGCAACTTCCAGCTATTTAAAAAGTATTTCACTTGTTAAATGTCATTTGATTTTTGGATGTTGTGCACTCCAGAACTAGGCTCACCCCAGCCCTGCTTTTATATATATATATATAGTAATTAGCAAATTAACTATTGTCTTTCCAAAAAGGCTGCCAGCTTGTCAACCACCCATGCTGCTATGCCTTTTACAGTGGCTGGAGCAAACAGAACTTGCAGGTCAAGCCTTATCCTTGCATCAGCATCAGTGTAATTGCAGAGGAAAGCTCACATCTGCCAGTGGCTGCCAAGGGCACTGCTGTTAATATGCAAAGTCTGTTTTAAAATTTGGCAACATCATTGGTGAAGCAAAACCTTTGGTTGGCTAATTGTGGGAAAGAGAAGAGGGTTTTGAGACACACAGGACTCTCCGCTCAGAAGGAGAGGACTGCGGAAGACAAATCCTGCTGTACTCACTAAGTTGGTCATCCTTTTTCAGCCTTTGTCTTCCAAATTTTCCTCTCTGAAACTGAAGCAATGAGGTCATGGCATTGATTTTAATTAGACTGAAACAGGACTGGCTGGTTAGGATCTGATGGAGTTACACAATGACCCTTTGGAGATGTTTTCACTTGCACAGAACCTGATTTCCTAGACCAAGATCATGCTGTCCTAACCATCTTTCCAATGCAATGTCTCTGCAGCCCAATTTGATAAATCTTGAGCCAGTCCATGGTGAATCAATGGATGGGAGGAGGAATGCCACCGGTGAGATACATTTTAGAATCTTTACCACCATCATGCTGCACAATGGTATAAGAAGGTTTATTTCATGTGCTATAGGCCTGTCAGATGGTTTCTGCTTTACCCGGGTAATTCAATGATGTAAAGGCAGAAAAATCTTATTCAAAGAGGGAAAAAATCAGTTGTTTGTACTGACCAGTTCAACAGGCCTATATTCCTAGTCGATAGAAGACCTGTAACACTGAAAGGTAACCACCTTGAGGTATAGGAAGGCACTGAATTCACCATGGTGAAAGTGATGAGTGCATGCTCTCCAAGTTACCTGATTTGCAAGATACAGTCCCGATTAATCCTCTGCCATCCCACTTTCTCAACTGTTTTTAAAACGTCCCAGTTTCTCTCTCTTCTTCCCACTTTCCCCTTTTGTCCCCATTGCTGCAAACTGATTTCAAAGTGCAAAAGTTGTTTGCCTTCATTTAATCTAATGGTGAGAGAGAAGAGAAGAGAGGTGAAGTTTTGTCCGTTCAATTGTTGAAGCATATGTTGCAAAGTTCCTCTTTTGCCAGCCTAGCCATCCATGGAGAAAGCTAGGAATTGCAGCCCAGGAGCTTCTGGAGGGTACATGATTCTCACACATGATGTAGCAGTAAACCAGAATACTACACCTTTATCTCTCATATCACAGAATATCACATTTGCACACTTTTGGGTACAAATTTCAGCACTATTGTTTTCCATCTTCATTGTCTGCCCACAAGGTAATGACCAGTCCTTCCATATATAAGGTCTTCATCATGCAGTAAATAATGAACTCTCCCAAAATCAAGTTGGGACTGTTACCTAATACTTTGATACAACAACACATTTTTCTTTCCCTAACGTCAACTTTCAGCCGAAGAGGTGACTCAATCTGTTCCTGGTCTTTCTCATAGGCTTCTCTCTGACATCACACAAGTTGTGCAACTTCTTGGATTTCCTGGGGGAATTTGGGACAGAGAACAGTGGGATGATCATGGACATAGGATTGTCTGCGGTTGTTGTTTTCCTTTTAAAAAACAGCGGCAGAGGAGATATTTCTTCTTCTCTTTGTATAACTGACTGCACCCATGCAAAGTGGCATAGCAAGCATTCTAGATCAGTTGCACAAAGGCTGGTGGAGGTACTGCAATAATAGGTGGGCAGGAAAGGGAAAGTCAGGACAGGACAGTGACTGTTTTAGAGACTTCCATGTCAATGGGGAGGTTACTCCATTCCAACTCTTAGTTACAACTGCGAAGGAGCAAACCAAAGTGCTGAATCTATTTGAGGAGGCAAGGTTTAGTATACTGGGATACTACTTTAAAGTTCATACTAAGAATAGATTTCTCACTCCACCAGTTTGGAAGCTACAAATTGCTACCAGGAGAGGAGCTGGTGTAATGTTTTTGCCTTCCTTTGGCATCAGGGCAAGGGGTTAATTCATTTATTCATTAAGAACAGAAACAGGGGAAGGGAACAGAAGTACGGTAGGTCTGAAAACCTCATCCCTCTTCCTTATAGTAGAAGGAGAAGTGAAAAATATAGTGTTCTGTCCAGCTCTTTGTAGCTGCTTTCTCAGATGTCCATCTGAGAAAGATGCTAAATGATGGCAGAGGAAGTATGTGACAACAGGGAGTTCATGAAATGGTGATGTGTCCTCCATCGATGTTTGCTAAAATCACACTTTCATCAAAAAGAACAAGCACTCACTTTTCTCTATCCTTTGAAGTCCAACTATTGTTGTGTCAACCAACAAAGGATACAGCAAGTGGCTGCATCTCACAAATAGATGTCAAAGTGATGGCACACAGATCTGTTCCTGAAACTAAGCAAACGTATCTATATTCGTGTTTGCTTAGGTGCAAATTCTAATGAGTTTAATTGGATTTTATTCTCAAAGGGGAGAAAATGCATTGGATTCTGACCATAGCTGGCTGCATCTCTCCCACACCCACGAAAAAGCCCCAGAGGAATATATGGGCAGAGGCGAGGCAAACCAGTTTTGATTTAACTTCCACCCAGACAAATGGAAAGTCTGTAACAATAATAAAAAATCCTCCACCTGTTTTTCTTAAACATGAATAATCTATATACAGGTTTATAATTATATCATGTCTTACTTGGGACACAGGGATGTAAATTACTTTCCGTTTACAGCCAGCATTTCCCAGCATGGTGTTGTGTAACTGTTGGGAATCGAATTTGGTTCCTTGATTTTCTTTTAATTATCTTATTAATTATTTCTCCCTTGTCTTGGCAGATTCCTTTTTAACAGCTTCATGACCGGTCGATATTCCCCTGACATGGACTTGAAGTCATTGGGGATGTTGTTTCACTTAGCATGGTCACCTAAAAAAGAGGAGAGGGCTCCTGTGCTTTTAATAGCAATGTAGGAGGAGTTGCATAACAAGATATACTCACTGAAATGTCCTCTGTCATGCAGCTATTAAAAGTACAAGAGCCCCGTTGTCTTTTACAGGGGTCCACTCTAGCATTGCTAACAGAATTTTGTCATTGGTTTTGCAACAAGTAGTTGCAAAATCAGTTAATCGGACCACAGTAGGATCAGAATTGGTTCCAAATGGGAACGGCAGCCATATAAACCGATCGGCAATTCGCTCTAAAGCATAGTGGGAACAAGCCCCTAGACTGGTATGTGTCACATGCGTTCAGCCAGTGAAAAGTGCTATGAGTGAATACTCTGCGCTTGCATGCATTTCAGTGCATGTTCTGGCATGTTCAGCGTATGCTTCATGGTACTTCCAAGTTAGACGTGGAGGCCAATGAACTGGGGTAGATACTGAGTCAGCACTGATAGTAATACTGACTCACCAGCATGGCTTCTGATGGTAAAAGTGTTATTCAAATTGTTCATGTTATGTTATTCTTCGTAAACAGTGTGATTCAGAATAATTCATGAGATAGGTTTGGGGTGGGACAGGGACCACTCCTACCTCTGAATCATCCATTTGCATGGCAGAGTGTCTAACTTTTCCATTGGCTTTTGTTTTTGGACCTTTCAAAACTCTACCCTGCAACTGTCCCAGTTTGGCAGGAACAGTCCCAATCAATCTTATGTCACTTCACTTTTGCAGCTGCTTTTAAAATCTCGCCGATTCTCTTTCCTCCTCTCACATTCCCCTTTTGTCCTCAGTTTACCTCAATTTCTACAAGGTGAGTTCAAAGCCCAGAAGTAGTTTGCACTGAGTTAACTCACAGGGGAAAGAGAATGGGAAAGGAAGGGATGGAATATTGCTCTTTCCAGTGGCCTCAAGCAAAAGCAAACTGCTGCATGAATGATTTGACCACTCTCTGATGTTGCTTGACCACATGTCTCCCATTTTTCATCTGTGAAATGTTGGAGGATACGTTAAAAACAGCTTTACACACTAGCGCTCAGGGAATAAAGTTGATCTCCAATCTTGGATGACGGAGGGTGTTGCAGAACAAAACATCTGGAGGGATAGTTTCACTGATTCAGGTTTCTGTCTGCCCAGTTGTCTGCCCTGCCTGGACCCACCTTCCTTTGGTTAGTCCTATAAGAAAAAGCCCCTGGGAAAATTAATCATGCATGTGAACAATGGCTAATATTATTACTTCAGCAACAATAATAAAGATGGGTTTCTCTTCACAGATGAAAACAAGCTTCTTCTCAGTACAACAGGCTTTGGAAATTGCTAGAAGAGCCCCAAGCCATGTTCTGAACCCTACCAACACCTCTGAGTTGAATGAATAAGCAAAACCAATTTACTACCCTTCTCTTAGGAGTTTATCAAAAGAGAATGAGAGTTTAACCCATGAATATCTTGGAAAAATCGCATAATTGCGCAAAATGATTTTACACAACATCGCACAAAACCCTCCATTAAAGTGGTCACAAAGAAGCATTAACATGCATCTTTTTATATCCAGGATTTCAGTGACAATGAATTTCCAGTATCACTTTATTTGTACAATTGCGTGTGATAATCCTTCTTACTTTGCCATTTTCTCTTTTATTTTGGGGATGCTTTAAATGTTCTTTAATCTCTCTTTAATGCCGAAATTAGCCCCAATGTGATAAACTCCTTATAGATTATATACAGTGTGCTCTTAAAATCTTAGTATCCACTGGGGTTTGGTTCCAGGACCCCTTCTGGATACCACAATCCATGGGTGCTCGAGTCCCATTATACACAATGCCATAAATAATAAAATGGTGCCCCTTATATAAAATGGCAAAATCAAGCTGTGGTTATGTAGGGCCGACTGTAGTAAAGAGTTGTTAAGAGGCTAACTGAAGGATCACATTCTCCCCTGTATGCCTGCCTCCATTCGTATCTTTGGGGCAAGTCTTCTCTTAGTCTTGTCACTCACAGAGTCATTGGTAGTGAAGATGAAAGAGAGGGAATTCATGGTGGCTGCTCCCAGGCTATAAAGCTCCTTGTCAAGAGAGGCTAAAGTATATCTCCCTTTCTTTTCCAAGAAGGCAAAAACCTGTTTTTATTATCCAGGCAGCCATTGGGCTATTGACTGGCTCCAGAGGCAGGGGATTTAATGAGTTCGTGTTGTACTGTTACATTGATGTGCTTTTAAATTACCTTTTAATTCAATAGTGTCGTAAGACAGAGACCAAGCTCTTATGATGATGATAGCATTTACGGCTCTGCTTGCATTGTTATGCTGGGGGTTTGGGATAGCAATGCTAGCTACTGCCATGATTGCGATGAAGTTCTCCTGAGACACTCCTGGGACCAAATACTTATACTATTGCATTAGCATAATGTTATTGTGTCAATGTACCAGTGTATTATTTCAGACATTGCATAAGGAGGTATCAAAGGCACTGTGAGGATCCCAGCCTATCCTTTGCTTGGTGGTGTTCAAATACTTTATCTGTATGCATTTTGAATCTCTTATTAACTACGAGTGCATCTACACTGTAGAAATAATGCAATCTGATATCACTCTAACTGCCATGGCTTCAGCCTATAGACTTCTGGGATTTGTGGTTTGTTAGAGCTCTCTAACAAAGAAGGCTAAATATCTCACAAACCTTCAAATCCCAGAATTCCATAGCAGTTGAAGTGGTGCCAAACTGTATTAATTTCGAAGTGAAGCGGCAGCTATAGTGAGTGTTCCCAGGACAACAAATTTGATAGCGATCAAGCAAGGGAAAGAGGAATGCTAGCAATAACAGAACATGATTCTAATGCTTAACTGGTATAATATTGCTAAAGCACTTTAATTATAACACCTGAATAATCATAATAAAGGGTACGGTGGAAATTGGTGGAAGTCACCAATGACACCTTGCTTTGGTGACACTTTGCTTGATCAATGGAAATCAAAAGAAATAGAATTGGCAAGTGTCAGTACTTCCAAGGAGTATTTTGTCTTTCTGGATAAGCCCTTAGAGTGAGCAACAAGGAGAACTTAATGAATAAATAAGTACAAAGTTTAAGCTTCTGCCTTTCTCAATTAGATATAACTGCCTTTGATCTTGGGCAACTCAAGAAGGCAGGAGCCAAAATTTATGCAGTTCCTAATTACTCTTATATCTATGTATTTATTTCAAGAGACAGTGTGGCATATTGGTTTGAGTGCTGGACTATGACTGGAGACCAGGGTTCAAATCCTCACTTGGCCATGGAAACCCATTGGGAATCTGGGACAAGCCGCACACTTTCAGCCTTAGAAAACTCCATGACAGGATCACCAGAGTTGCCATAAGTTGGAAATGACTTGAAGGCACACAGCAACAACACCACACTCACACTCACACTCACACAAACACACATGAGAAATGGTTTTTGTCCTGATATGATACTCATGATGATGGTTTCGGATTTTGCCTGGGAGCCCATACATTGCCTGTCTTTCCCCATCATGCCCACATTTACAGGTTTCTGCTTGCTGGTCTCATTTATTTAGGAGAAATATGGAGCATTTTAACCCAGCTTTGAATCTCAGCCTATGTAAGCTTCCATGGTCCAAACTGAAAAAGGACCCCATAACATCCCATATAGTCGTCCTGCTTCTGTGGAGCAAGCTGCAAGAATTCCTTATCTGGGCATCTGTGTACAGTGTCCTCTCAGAGAGGTAGTTTTCCAGGCTGTGCTCACTGTCCAGACTTGCCTGCAATTATCTTCCCTTGCCTTGAAGCCCTGGGTGAACAGCATCAGAAACAATCCCTCAACTGGATGTTCTAGTTCCTGACGGAGGCGTCGCCCCAATAACCATCCTCAAAATGCTGAGGAAGGGAAGTGATCAGCCCTGGGCCCATCAACAGAAAAATCTTCCAAGGGTGCTGAGCAACGAAGCCAAAAGAGGTGTGCCCAACTGAAGAGGCAACAATGCCCCACCCCAGCTGTCTATTCATATTTAATGTCTCAGATTCATCTTCCAGACATTGACAGCATCAGAACGTATCCAAGAGAGGTGAAAAAAGAGCCAAAGCAAGACTGGGATTTACCAACCATAGCCATGGGAACCTGTCTCCATCTTCATGGCTGCCTATCTATGCTACTGGTGGCATTCTTCATGCAAGGTAGGACTCGGAAGAATCATGATGATGTTGAATGTAGCTGAGCCTAGCTTCACTAGGATGATAAAACCAGAGGTTCAGAGAGATGCATGACTGCTCTAACAACCCTGGAATAGGCCTGGATTCGTCACAGTTTGAAGTACGCAGCAGGAAAGGGGTCCCGGTTGTCATGTAGAAGATGGAGCAAGCTTGTTTTCTGCTGCTCCAAAGACTGGAACATGAAATGATGGGTTCGAATAACAAGAATAGAGATTCCACCAAAACATTAGGAAAAACCTCTGTACTGTAAGACCTGTTTGACTGCCTCAGAAAGTGATGGACTCTCCATCTTTGGAGTTCTTTAAAGAGACATTAGATGGGTACCTTTCAGGAGTGCTGTAATTGTGTATTTCTGCATGGCAGGGGTTGGACTAAATGATCATTGCAATTCCTTGCAACTCTATGATTTTATAGAGTCGCAAGAGACCACAAGGGTATATGACTTTCTTCCTGGTTTTGAGGCAAGACTTAAAGTTTCACCATTGGCTTTAAGAGGAATGGCAGTCAAAGTAGCAGATTCATCATTCAGACATTTCTGTGGCAGCCAAAGTAGTGTCAAACTACATTATTTCCAAAGTGTAGATGAATCCTGAGAGTCACTGGTCTAGACAATGCACCAATGCAATGCAACAAGCATTCTTTCATACTCTTTTCTCTCTCAGGAGGGAATTCCTCTTTCAAGACCAAGCTTGCCATTTATAGCCGTGTATCGCCTGATTCATTGACAATAACTTTTTCAAAGCTATGTAATCTAGCCATTTTACTTAAAAGAAGAGATCTTGTAGCCTCATTATCCTGGCCCTCACTTCTCACCATCTTGAGATAGAAGAATCATTTGTTTGCTTGGAAATTGGGAGGCAAGGAAACAAATTTGAAAGGAGCAGGTGGGGTGTAATGTTTGGATTTGGTAGACTTTGGTACAAAGTTGCTTTTAAAAGCAGTACAGTCAGCCCTCTGTATCCACGGATTTTTTCTATCCATGAATTCAAGCATTCATGGCTTGAATATATATATATATATATATATATATATATATATATCTCCAAAAAGCAAACTTTGATTTTACCATTTTATATTAGGGACACCGTTTTACTATGCCATTGTATTTAATGGGACTTGAACATCCATGGATTTTGCTATCCACACTGAGTCCTGGAACAAAACTCCAGAGGATACCAAGGGCTCACTATATTGCTGCGTACCTTGACAGGTTGCAGTTTTGTAACATGTTGCATTGCTCATTCATTTTCCATTACCTTGCCGTTGCTTTTTAAAAGAAACTTTGGGATCAGTGAGAGAATGACATGATTTCACAATTCCCTTAAAATACCTTCAAAACCCTGTTAAAAATCCTAGATAACTAGGAAAATATCATTCATTATATCCATGTTATTAGCAACACATTATTTACATCTTCTGCACACCTGACTCAACAAACCTGGACTCCTATCTTTCCTCCCCAATAAAATTTGTTGCCTGATCTTAAGCAAGTTATAATTTCTCCACCTAATTTATCTCACATGAATAACCCCACCCCAAACAGGTTATATTAAGGGTGGCAATTTACATAAATGTTGACTAAAGGCACTATATGAAGTGTATTTGCTTACTTTTATTTCCCATCGCATTGCAAAAGTCTCACAGGGCTCATTATATGTATCATTCCTTTTATTCTCACGGCGGCTTTGGGAAAAGTGTGATGGTGTTCAACAACTGGATAGATACAGCTGCACAGGGGTCAGGGACCCTTTCACGTTACACATTTATAGCACTATGATTTCGCTCTAACTGCCATGTTTCCATCTTAAGGAATTTTAGGATTTGCAGTTTAGGGAGATACCTTTAGGACTGATTCCATCGGATGTTGCCATGGCAGTTACAGCGGAATCATAACATTACAATTATACAGTGTGAAAAAGGCCTGGTCTGTGAAGATTCAACCGCACATTTACACTTGATTTAAACATCTGGGAAAGAAGGAGCATGGACAGTTCCACTTTCCAAGTAGCAGATGCTAGATGCAAGAAATTCCCAAAATGGCTAATAGTACGCTTCAAGAAGCTACTTTGTGGTCAAGGGTAGTTTGCGTAATTTGTACCCAAACCACCCAGCTGAGAAGAGCTTGGAGCATAAGAGAAAAGGATATGTTTCACATTAGTGAAACTGCGGAACTTTGTGATGAAAGCTTATTTTATGAACTGATTTGCAAGCATCTGATACTTTAAGGGATTCTGTGTACGCACTTCACTGAGGTTTGGCAAGGGGAGTCCTGATTAATCATCTCCTGTCCCAGTTTTCCAGCCGCTTTTAAAATGTCCCAGTTTCTCTCTTCCCCTTCCTCCTTTGTCTTCAGCTTATTGCCATTACTGCAAACTTGAGTTCAAAGTGCAAAGGAATTTGGATTCTGTGAAGTCAACAGCAGGGAAAGGAGAGGAAGAAACAGAATTCCCAGTAGAATCAGGCAAAAGCAAACTGCTGCAGTCTCTCCTAGCTTGTGTGTTCTTCCTCATTAATACCTTTGGCCATCTTGACCACGCTGTGATGTTGCTTGTCCACACATGTCCTGGTTTTCCACCTTTGAACTGGTGGAGGATGTGTCATCTGTGGCCCCGTACAGACAGGCCAAAATAAAGCTGCTTCGGGCCATTTTGGAGGTATGCTGTTTAAATGATGCATGCATCCTAAGAGTGCAGAAGCAGCGCCAGAGCCGTGCTCCAGTCACCTCCAAAGCATCTTTATTTCAGCCTGTCTTTGCAGGCCCTGTATTTGATTTATTTGATTTTATTGCTGGCTGTTTTGAGTCCCATTTTTAGAGAAAGCCAGGATACCAATAAAAGAACTCAAGAAAGAAATATAAATGTGAGAGTCACCAAATTGGATGGCGGTGAAAGGAAATCTGACTAATCCAGGGAGAATAAGGCCACTGAAGCTGATTAGTCTTATCACATCCAGGACCAGAGGAAACATACTTATCAATACTAGTTGCTAGAGAGTACACAAGGGGACCATGAACTGCCACAAGATGATATTATTATTATTATTATTATTATTATTATTATTATTATTATTAACCCTTGCATACAATAATGATATAAATGAAAATTCGCATCCTTGCTCATCACCTGGCAAGCCTGTTAGGAGCAATGGAAGCCTTAGCATCCCAATCATGGTGGTAGACCTATCCTTTTGTATCAACAAACTAGACAACAGATATTTCTATGGCACTCGCTCCACATTCCCAAGCACACACGTATCCATGTGTGATGCTCTCCCTTTCCCTTGCCTGGCATTTTGTCTGATGAGTTTTAGGCGCCAGTCTGAAAGCTGTTTTATTTGCGTAGGTTTTTTAATGAACTATAAGAGTCATGTTGCTGTTTTGAGATAGTGATGTTAATTATTTGCTGGTGCTTGGGTTTCTCTCAGCTACCAAAGAATATTTAAACTGCAATATTGTTTTTGGAAGGAAGGAAGGAAGGAAGGAAGGAAGGAAGGAAGGAAGCCATGATGGTGATTTGAAATTATTTTTCGATGAACCAAAACTTTTTTGAGAGAGAGACATATTGACACAGCAAGGTGAACCAGTGTAACTGTTGCTGAATTTACTTTATTGGCTATAGAAAAGAGTGACCCGCTTAGTCTATGGCAGTGGTTCCCAACCATTAGTTTCTGACTCTTGGCCAAGTTGGCTGGGGCTTCTGGGGACTTCATCTCTTGGAAGCCACAGCCAAAAGGGCCAAGGGTCATGAATTATGGGAGCTGAGGTCAAATCATCTGGAGGACCAAAGGTTTGGAAACCACTGGTCTGCGTCAACAAAAACAAGAAGACGGAGTTTTTCAGCACCTTATCGATGAGCATGTATGTTGTGGTATAAAGTTATTCCACAATAATTATATAATGGAATATGAAGGATATGCTACTTCTTTCTAGAGAGACTACCATCTCTTTCCCAGAACGTTCATAACTATAACAGCAGCAATATATTCTGTCTTGAGTCATTTGTGGCAGAGAGGCTATCTAGAAATATCTAAACAGTTTGGCCTAAATTGTCACTCTCATATAGAGTAGATTCGTTGAATCAATGGGAAATTAATATGTCAGCACACATACAAATTCCATTGGTTCAAGAAATTTAATCTAGATTATAGGGTTATAGTGCAAAAGTGCCATTTCACTGATGCTCCATAACACTTTAATACATGTTAAAAATAAAGAAAGAAGGGGAGAAGAAAAGGCAACTTTTTTCATGCTGGCCATGAAAGCCTTCGACTTCACATTGGAAACTTTTTTGTTCCAATATGTCAGAGACGTCAAAAGAAATCCACTCAATGATTGTTATAAAATGTTGCAGCTGGTCCTGGGATATTTGCAGCCTAGAACAATAGAAAAGTAATTTGGAGAAGTAGAGCAACAAGTAGCTCAATCTTCAGACACTCATCTGGCGGAGGCTATAATTTCACATGTTAGATAACATCTGGTTTGGCTCTCTATCAAAACCAGTTGCAGAGGGAAAGTGACGCATCTTCTGCATCAACGGATACACTTTTGCTGGTTGACCCAGCATGGATCCACAAGTTTGTACCCCTTTAAAGAAAGTCTACCTCCACCTCCTACCAGAAATATGGGGATTTCAGTGGAACAGCTGCAGATACCTAGAAGAGAAACTGCGGCTTCAAAAGCTTGAGACAAAGGACTATGCCCAAGGGTGCTCTCACCGTTGGGAGTGTCTCTCTTAATATTGGCCTCACCTTTGGGTGGGGTCATCTCTGAAGGTGGAAGGGAAGGAAAAGAAAAGTGAAGGAAAGAAGAAGGAGAAAAGACTGGGCACAGAGGACCCCATGATGACAGATGGGAGAAATCTTCAGGGTGGAAAAAGACAGGAGCAATCCGAATCTGCCTTGAAGAAGAGTCGAGTAGCTAAAAAGATAACGAATTGAATGAAAAAGAGATTAAAGCAGCTCAGATTTTGCTAAAGAAGTGTTGAGCAAAAGTGTCAGACTGAAACTCTATGCAGGCCTGAGCATGTGCCTAAGCTGGTTGACCTCTGGTACCACCCATGATGTGCAAGTCATGAATTCCTTGCTTGGTAGTGTTGATAAAGCCTCTGAACGCCCTTAGGATTGTTGTTTTAATCCATATTAGTCTTCTTCCTTTCCAAGGGAATCCTGGGAACTACCATTGGGGAACAGAGGTTGTACAGGGGATCATTAATACATCTGTAGATACACATCCCATTCCCCACATGGGATAGGGAGGGATTACATATGCTCCACAGAAACGACTGGATTAAAAAAAATGTGGTTATGGTTACCAGTGAGTTGGATGCACAATAAACTAGTCAAGCTTAGTTCCCACTAAAATCAGTGTGAAAACTTAGATAATCAGCAGTCCCATTGGTTGAATTCAATCAAATGACTCTGAATGAAGATAGAAATAGTGGTGGAAAAACACAAGAGATTATACAATGCCATCATCTCAGAGTAGAAGGAGAGGTTGTTGTTGTGTGCCTTTGAGTTGTTTCCAACTTATGGCATCTAGAAGGCGAACCTATCGCAGGGTTTTCTTGGCAAGATTTGTTCAGCGTTTGACTTCCGCTGAGGCTGAGAGTATGTGACTTGCCCAAAGTAACCCAATGAGTTTCCATGGCCAAGCTGGGATTTGAACCCTAGTCTCCCAGTTTCCGAGTCCAACGTTCAAGTCTCTATCTGACAGTGAAAGGTAGGGAAAATTAAAAATCAGGAAAAGGAAAAGTCCATGTCAAAGCAGGGTTGGGGGGTATACAATTCAAAGTATAAAGCAAGTTAATTGTATTCTGTAAAAATATGTTTCAAGCAAGGTGTTGAGACTCTGTAAAAATACATATTTCAAGCAAGGTGGTGACACTTTATGAGCTTCGTTTGGGTTCCATATCTAGTTTAGATTTTGAAACCCTATACTATATTTAGGTCCGGCTCTATCATTAAGAAGAGTGAGGCAATCATTTCAGGCACTAGATGTTTGTGGGCAGCAACCTCTTGGCAGTTTCTCTTCATTGGAGAACAGAACTGTGTATGCTGCACATCCTACCCTGGATTCCCTGCCCAGTTGTTCAGTTCCAACTTCCAGTCCAGCCAGCTTCTGTACATGGGAAGGTCTGACATGATGACTTTTTGCTTCAGAGAGCAAAATATCTTGGGAAGTGCCTGGCTCTATTTTGATCTAGCTTTGCTTTTAAACTGTTTAATTGTCTAAAAAGAAAAGGCAGAGGCATTCTTGCATTAGAAAATTTGGGAGGTTCGTATGAGAATTCATGCAAATACAGTATAGTTAATGGTTCAAGCAACTAAAATTCAGAGGATTCGCAACTGGAATACTGAATTATGTGACACGTACTTATGTCAACTCTACCACAAAGAATAGGATTATAGTTTTGCTCTTTATTGATGGAAAGGTGAAAACACAGGAAAACCCAAGCTTGTGGCATCCAGCCTCAGAATAATGAATGGCCCACTCTCCTTTAATCCCATCAGAGCCTTCATTGTTTCTTTTAATCCTGCATGAAATTTGCTCTCAACCCTAACATTAGTTTATGTAGTTACCTAAGTCACACAGTACTGTACTTAGTTATGAGCACAGTTTCGGCTTCCACATCTGCTGTGCTTGGTATAGCGGCAGCATACTCATCAACATTTCACAGATGGAAACTGGAATGCATGTGGCCAAGCGACACCAGAGTATAGTCAAGATAGCAAATGCTATTAATGTGGAAGAATACTAGCTAGGAGAAGGTGCAGCTTGCTTTTGCCTGAGCCTACTGGGAGGAGCAAAATCCCATGCCCTCTTCTCTTCTACCTTTGTGTTAATGAAGTGCAAGCTGCTTTTGCACTCTGAATTTTCAGATATTGAAGCAAAATCTGAGGATAAAAGGTAAAAAACTGTCTATTATCACCTCTGTTGTAAACCGCTCGGATTCCCAGTGATTGGACAGTATATAAATAGAACCTATTATTATTATTATTATTATTATTAAAAATGGAAGGAAGGAACTGGGGCATCTCATGGGAGCTGAAGGTTTAGAGAAGCCATGGTCCTGTAGCCAGATGCAAAATGATTGCAGAAGCATTGAGGTTTCTGGAAGGTCCCCAATGGACCTCACTCCCTAACTCACTACTGGGACATAATCATAAAGCACATAATACCTTTGTGTGAGCTTCAGGGGCTGTACAATAAGTCCAGGGAAAGATATCTAGCTCAGTCTAGCATAGGTTTACATTTAGAACTACTATGGCATGCTACGTCATATAGGACTGCAGCCAAAAAAAACCTTTAAAGACAACATGTCTTTAAAGGTTTAATATGCAAAACGAATATTCATGCTATACAAGTGATACTGAGTGTGCTCAAAGAAACTGAAGTCAAGTACATTATAAATAAAGCCCACTCGTCTATAGTTGATGTTCCTTTCTGAGCTACTTATAATATATGTATGTGATAGTTTCCATGAAGAACCATCAGAAGCTGTGTAAGAGTCTGATCGGCATGTGAGCAATTCCAATTCTCTTTCCATCCTACATCATCTATATCAGTTATCCCCAAACTTTAGTCCTTCAGGTGTTCTGGATTTCAGATCCCAGAATTCCAGACTGTTGGTCACATTGGCTGGGGATTCTGGGATCTGAAGTCCAAAATACCTGGAGGGCTAAAGTTTGGGAATTACTGATCTGTACAAATAAATGAGAATGTTTGTGTGTCTGTCGGTGGCAGCCATAAGTCGTTGCAATAGCATGCTAATTGCTTCAAAATTTGACATAGTGTTTTCAGTTATTGCACAAGTTGTGGTTCCAAGGTTCAAGTCGAAATTTCAAATTGGAGGGGAGGTTCTAGATACATAAATGGGACCAGACATAACTCAGCATGAAACCATACATACTGAAGATCCCAATAGAATGTGTTTGGATGCTTTCCAAATTGCAGTAATGTCCAGTTTCAAGTCAAAGTCCCTAGAAGCCAAAAAAGGGTGCATACCATAACTCCCTGGCCCTCCGTTTTTGTGTGGGATCCGTTCCAGATACACACACACCGTGTAAATGGAGACTCGCAGCTATTCAAGCCCTAGAGGCATGAATGGGGCGCGTGTCTGCAAAAGTACACAAGGGACAACAATGAAGGAACGGCTAAGATCTTGATGTTAAACAGGGGTGGGCAAAAGGAAAGAACTGTCTGAAGTACTGTTGATAAGATTTCTAAAGCTGAAGCAGGCCAGGAGGCAGGAAAACTGGAGTCTCACCATGGAAATAAATAGGATCCAAGCAATGCTGGATATGTTTTAGCTATTATACAACATCCCAAAGAATAAGTTGTGAAATACTTGTAACTTCATAGGCCGTTATATCTTTTATATATGCATAAAGTTTCTTGCCAACACTATAACTGGGCACATCCAGGATATATGAAATGTGCCGACATGTGGGGCCTGAACGTTAAAACCACAATAACATTTAGAGATAATAAGTTTCAACACTATGAGAAACAGGTACCAGAGGTTTTTAAATGTCATTCTTTAAGTGTTAATCACACTTTTGGCAACATTTCCCCATGAATAAATCCACAGCTGAACGAAAAGCATTTCTCCAAATTCTGGTTCTAGCGTTTATGTCTGAAGTTTAGTTATCCTCAGCCTTTGATAAAAAGAAAATCAAATAGGACAGTTCATTTACTGATGATGAGAGGCAAGAATGAGTACCGTCAAAGAAGGTTCTCAAATCCACACCTTTTCTCCTGATCCATTCCCATGACTTCACTTTCTTTTCTACAGGTGTCTTGGCACTAGACTGCCACAGCTGCGTGGACCATGGTGACGGTGGCTGCAGAGCAGAGAACATAAAGAAAGTGAAGTGCCCATCATCCACATCTGTCTGTGTGGAAACTGTGGCTGCGGTCGAATGGAGTGAGTCAGCTACTAACCATCTCTAATTTCCAAAAGTAGAAGTACCAGAGCAGTTTCTGCATGCCTGAACTCTTTCCTCTGTTCAAAGGCGCTGGCTTTAATTAGGCAGAGAAAAATACTCTCTGCATGCTCAGAGGAAGTCCATTATTTCTTGCCTTCATTCCTGGCAATGAAAGGACATTCTGAGCAACTTGTTCCTGGTTTAAATGAAACCACAATGAGTCAAGATTGCTAACCTTTCCCCTGAAGCTCAAAGACGAGTGTAAGGATAGAGAAGCATTGTTCCTCCGCATCCTGACTTAGACATTAGGAAGATAGAGGAAGATGTATTTGGCTCCCTGTCTATTGGGGTGCCATCCCAAATCCTCTATTGTCCTTAAGTGTACAATAAGCATCATAGTTAAGGTGCTATACAGTGAATACTGGTTTGACACACATGCGCGCACACATCCCCATTTATTGGAAAGCAACTGCTGTGATTGATAAGGGTTTGTTTCCCTTTCATTTGGGAAGCAGCTGGCTAACATTTCCACTGCCTTCCATGAGCAATTTCTGGTGCAATGGACAGAAGAAGAACCTCTTTTGTGAAAGGGGATGGATGGGAATGGCAGGCAGCTGCTTCTTGAGCAACAGGGAAAGGGACCCCCATTGAGTTCTATGAAGATTTTCATACCAGCACTTTACCGCTGGTAAAATGTTTAGGAAGCACATGTGTCTGAAAGCCTGACACGCTTTCTAAATGTCAGGGAATCACTTTGTATTAATGGGAAATGGCTGCTCCACGAATGATTCAAGGATGCTGGGGGCAAGCGGAAGATTCCTGACATTTAGGAAGTGCATCAAGTTTCACATATACCTGCTTCCTAAATGTTTTAGCAGCATTTTACCATCGCTTACCCCATGGTAAGCACTGGTATGAAAATCTACTATGTCTGCTGGTAAGTACAGTTTGAGAGAGTATGTAGGGATTGTGAATAAAAAATAGTCACTAATGCATAACTCCAGGCAACATATTTGCAACTACCGTATAGGATTTCGGCCATCTACTTTAACTTTTCAGAGTAGATCAGTTGGCATGAACTCCTTCTTACTTCCCTGTGTAACCACTTTTGCCTTCCTTTTTTCAGGTCATGGGAAGTTCTCAATTGGGGAGAAGGGTTGTGGATCAGGCATACCAGGAACCAATGACAAAGCTGTAGCCATACATGGCATCTATGCCTTCTCCCAGTTACACCAGTGCAACAAAAGCCGCTGCAACAACAAACTGGACATCAAAACCCTGGAACTGCAACCCATGGGTGAGAATATGAGGGATGAAATTTCAGAGGAGGGATGTAATTCGTTGTAGATTTTGTTCTTGCAGGCAACAACAAATAATTTTGTTACTTCTCTCCCCACTGTGATAAAGTTGTCAAAAACTGTGTAGCTCTCAAGTACTATTCTTGGGGCACTTATGAAACTTGGCCAGATTGCTTACCCTACTAGTGGCATCTGGCTTGTTAGTTATTAATGCAGTAGGAGTAACTTTCCTTGGTTTCATTCAATAACTCTGCAATTCCTGTACTAATGAAGATCAAAATAGATGGCCCTTGAACCTCCTCCTCACCCCATGACTTTGGTTTCTTAAAACTATCTTTATAGAGTCATGGGGTCAAGAGGGAGCTCAAGGGCCATCTCTTCTGATCCTGAGTTCAAAGAATTCTCTCTTAGCATACATACAATGTTTCACAACATTCAAAATGGCCAGAGTCTTTGTGGAGTCAAGCTTTCCATCACTGCTAATGCCAGATTTTTTCCTTGGTTGACAGATAATGTGAGCGCAAGGGTTCCAAATGGTGTGGAGTGTTACAGGTGCATCGGTGATGAGTGTTCGATAAACAACTCAACCATAGTCAAATGCTATGACTCTTTCCGTGGTTGCTTCCATGGCAATGTCACAATGAAAGCAGGTAAGAGCAGTGCATAGGAACAGGGGATGAAAGGTGGCTATTATTTAGTATGGTCAAGTTTGGTTCACCTAGTGATTTTGGCAGGAAAAAAAATACTAGAGTTTGTTACCTATTGACATTGTCTTTTATTGCATGATTTTAAGGATGTACTAGAGAGAAGGAGAACAGGATTGTTGCTCCATGTTTGGAGGGAGCACAAGATAGCTGGAATAGGAATGTTAGTCAGAATGATCAAATTGACATGAACCAGTGTTTGGGTGGATCTGAACAATGTAACAAACCCTATATTACTCTACCACTAAGTAATGATATGACCAAAATGGGTACATGGATAAATGGGGATTTCCAACAGTTATATTTTACCAAAAATCACACATATATTCATATTTTGGATGAAAATAACATGGAAATATTATTTTTAAAAAGATGTAGGGGAAATAGATCCTGAAACTCATCCATCCAAGCCCAAGTTTCCAACTGATTAACTCTTTGAACTGAACAAAATGGGGATAGTTCCAAATGAAACTCGCGGCTCATCAGATGTTCTTGCTTCCTTTATCTTCCTTTCAATTTCTTCCAGGCAACTTCTCATTGACCAGGCCTATCAAAGGCTGTGTTCAGGACGAGGAATGTACTAAGGTATCAAAAGGAAGCCAAGCTGTCACCCTTGTGGGTTCCTGTTGTTCTGGCAGTCTCTGCAACATTGACCTCTCCAACAAGACACACTTTGCTTCCAAGATTCCACGGCTGGAGTTTATGCCTGGCCAAGATGCTAACAGTACTGCAACCTCAACCTCTTCTGCAAACACTCACCTCAACATACCAGACCCTTCCGCTGTCAGCAAACCAACCCATTCGGTTACTGTGGACCCATCACTGTCCAACCATCATGAGAATAGTCATGGCCACAACCATGACCACAATCACGACCATGATCATGACCACGACCACGACCATGACCATGACCACGATGATGAAGAATTCACCGCAGAGAGAGACGGGAACATTGCCACTTCAGTGAAAGTGGAAGAACGACACAACCATCAAGCTCAGCAACCTGATGGCACAAAAGGGGGTGCAGCAGGCTTGGGGGGATCGGTCTTGCTGTTCTTGTTGTTGGCTGGCTTGTTCATATGAAGAAAAATCAAAGAGGTGGCATGATATTCAACTTCTTCCTTTCTCCCTCACTATTTTGGTCCCATCTGAATGCATGTTTCCATCATAGTTTGGCTTGACTGTTCCTACTCAGAGGAGAGTTTGGCCTACCTACTCTTAGCATGTTTTGAAATTAATGTGACTTTTTTATCCTATCTGATCCCATCAGTGATATATGCCCTGCATAATGCTATTTGCATATTGGAAGCCTGCTCCCATTACATTTGTGTATTCTCTTTGCCTTGTTTTACAGGCATCCATTTTGTAGCACATGGCATGGACTGGCTAGAATCAGCCGATATCCTACAAGGCAAAGCTTTGTGTTATGTTGTTATGTTTATATGTATCAAAACTCTGTTCTGTTCTTATGAAACAAATTCCTACTGTGTGAGAGCCTTCTTGTGTGCTCATTATGCAACCAACATGTAACCGTTCTGGACCTAATAATTTAGATCTAATAATCTAATACTGAGTTTCTGTCTCAGCAAAACCAATACTGTGCAACTGATCATCCTCATGCTTTTCTTGTGCAACTGGCATGCTACTCCTTGTACAGAATTCATTTGTAGTAAGAGCCATTGACAGTTTCCTTTCTTCCAATAATAGTTGATGTTCCCAAGAATGAATGTTATCCCAGCTTTCTAATATTCGACACCAGTCAGAGACAAGATGCATTCGTTTTAATTTAAATAAAGTTATAAGGGTAATGAAGTCAAAAGAATGAAGGCAATGAAATCTAAAGAGGAAACTCTTTACGTGACCCCTAATCCAAGCAATTTTGGAAATGGCTGATTTCAAAATAGGACTGTCATTCAGGATATAAAGGATTGGGATCCACTTGACAGCTGTCTGAAAGAGCTGCAAGATTTTGAAATGAGGTAAAATCTTCCCATTTTGAAAATTTGGATGCTGATCCTGAAAGCTGGTGTTTGAGTTTGGAAATCAAAATCAGAAATTCAACAGGTATAGCTTTTCAGCTTTGCAAGGAGCTTTATCCTTCCTGGCTCAGTAGTTGAAAGGAGCTAGTCTATACTCCAATTGATGATAACTCTGTGAAGTACTGACTGCTCTTGCTACTCTCACCACTAAGCAGAGAATCTTCAATCCCTGATTTTGAATTTTAAATATTTGCTTGATTTGCAAAAGCTGAAAATATTTGCCATTAGATTTGTAGAGAACCCATAGGGCCAGAGGATATACATTTCAACTGAAATGCTATTGAATTGATTCTTAAGACATTCTTGATACATCTCTCCAAATAATCCAGGCTGCAGCACAGCCCATATTAAAGAATTATTTGTAACTATGCAATCCTTTTTTAATGCTATCAGTAAGTCAATGGTCTTCCCCCACTTGGGCATATCTGCAACTCAACAAATCAGATTCATGCCCAATTTCTGTTCAATACAGCCCTTCTTGATCTCAAGTTCTCTTGGGGTTCTGAAGGAGACAAAATGGCATTTAAAAGGTATCCATTTTTCTCCTTTTGTGTTTCCTGTTCTTTTGTAAATGTTTCCAGACTGAACTCTTGCAAAGATGAGAAATAGTAGGAGGCACTGGCGCTGAAGGGGTGTGCAAATAAAGACATTACAATTTGGATGAAGAAAGCCTCTGTCTCATTTTCTTTGGTCTCTTGTTTTATGTGTTTTCCTTGTTTGCTGTTTTCATCAGCAGTAAGCACAGCAGATTTCTAAAGCATAAGTATTGCCAAGTTATTATAAAGGATGTCCTTTATCTAAAGCTTGTCCCTTACATGGACTAAGTGAGATGTCAAAACTCCCAGGATAGCAGAGAATGAAGCCAGAACAATCCAAATGGAGTTGTAGTGTTATAATTGGTTAGTCTGCAATCGGAAAACCTTCCAAGAGTATTCTGGTCACAGAAGGTGGTCCTCAGATGGCTTCTCATGGTCCTTATTCAGCTGTGATTAACAGAGTATGGACATAAAAAGATCCTTCCAAAGAATTCCCAGAATACATTGCCTCTCCCAAGTCTTGTGCCAGAAAGATCATATTCCCAACATATCTTGCTTGGATCAACTCCGATGAGCAGAAAAACAGGAGCACCATATGCTCCAGGCCTTTCATGTGTCCAAGCAATAGCATTCTATCTTTGGTTCCACTAACTTTCCAGGTAAAGGAAACGAAATTGGTTGTTCCATCTCAGTCTCACACTGAGTAAGCTTCACTCTCCAGGAAGCAAGATAATGTCCACTTCTCCTTTCATGTCCGGAGCTCAGAGATCTTTGTAACACTCAGCGGAACATCTACTCTGGCTGACCATACCCGAAATACCAAGCAAGGACAGTGGGCTCCATCCAGGCCAGCTGTTACACAGAGAGAGACAGACATCCCTGGTTCAAAAGCATGGAAGATAGCAACAACCATTCCTTCTCTGTTCCTTTAAAAGCCACAACTGTTTCTCTTAGGGTTACCAGGCTGAAAAGTGAAGAGGGTTCCTGTACTTTTCATGATTGTGTAGAAAGGGGAATTTCAGCAGACACTGCTCACAATAAGCAAGAACCGCTGAAATTCCTACACAACAAGTTTTCAATCTGGCAACCCTAGGTCTGTTGCAGGACAAGAGAACTATGTATGTCACTTCACCTATTCTCCATGTGTGATAGAAGTTGTTATTCTGAATAATAGAAGTTGTTATTCCATTGCCACTATTCAACTGACTTTCCATTCAGCTTTTCAACATGGTGTGGAGGAGAGAAGACACTACCTGGTCCTAGTCCTCAAGCAGAAAAATGTTGTTAGTCAACCCGTCTTCAGAGAAACTTGGTGTGTGTGGAACTGGAAAGGTTTCCTTGAGATAGAAAGTTTCAGCCACCAATTTGGAATCAAACCACATTTCCACGTTTTAGATTTAAACTTTCACCTTCTAAAGTGGTCTTTGCAAAATCCCATCCTCACTTCTTTCCTTTCATACACAAATACCACTCTGGATCTTTGCACACAGTTATATATAGAGACTGTTCACTCCATTTTCTCAGCCAGGTTTCAAAACTTGACTGGAATTTGGCATACATGAATATAAATACACATACTTAAAACAAGGATTAGCCCCAAAGGTTTAGTTGGATTTCATCTGCTAAACTTTTAGGTGCTTTTTCTAAACTTCAGAATTCAAGTTATAAATATAGACTCTAAAGGCTTACTAGAAGAGCATACTTTTGAACAACCAGCCGACACAGAGAGGTTGAGATTTACCCTTTCCAATCAAGCTTTTTATAACCCTTTGCATTGTTTTATTTTATTTTAGGCTACCATGGCACTCAAGGAGAAGAAGATACACTTTTCGAACCTTAAACAATTAAAAACCAGTTACTAAAACACTCTAAAACCCAATTAAAATTCTCATTCAAAGTCACCTTGAAACCATGCAAGCAGTTGGACCAGCCTGGAGGTGGGAGCATATGAAAGAAATTCCTTCAATTTGTTATCTTTTATCTAGCCTGAAACACTGATAATCTTATTGCTGCTTCATCACAAGTCAATCAATGACATTAACTGGCCATTGAACTTGATTCAATTTATTTGCTTTCTTGTTTCAAAAAGGCATATCTTTCACCAAAAATGGCTAGGGGGTAACTCAAAAATGGTTATTTGCCCATTCTGGGAAATGAGGGCATAGAGTCAAACCTAGGCTCCCTCTCACTTCGGACCTCCATTTGTATCCCCAGGTGAGGTAAGGAGTCAGCAATGCCATTGGATTCATAAGGATGGGTATCTTCTTGGCAGGCCTGCAGTGGCAGTTCTCTGGCCAGGCTACCACCCATGGATTTATCATGGTTATCTGTTGGAAAGCAGCTGCCATTATGATCACATTTTGCTCCAGGTTTTCCAGAGTAAAAAGTAAGTCTTTTTTCGTGCTGGACCAGGGGTAGAAACCCTGACTCCAGTCCAGGCATTGTGTAAACAGTTCAGACCCAACTCAGGGCAGCCGGCTATGTAATGTGAACAGCACGCAGCCAGCCCAAAAGGTATATAGGTAATGTGGACAAGCCCTGAGATAGCAGCAATACAAGAGTGTTTGGAGAAGGGCTTGACACACCTGAAGTTGGGTTGGAACTACCCCAGCCTTTCTTCCTGAACAATCATGCTGCTTAGATAAGGCAGGCAGCAAACACTCACCAGGTTTGGAGACTATTGTCTTGCTTTCTAGAAACTTGGAACTGGATCATGACTACTCTCCTGTGCACCAATTGGTTTCTTGCTACTGACTGACTCCTCTGCTTCTTGACCCCTGAGCTGTTAAGTACCCATGTGGCTTCTCCCCTCTCCGGGTGAATTATGACATATATTATGTTTTTATCCTTTTACCTTTTACATGTAGGAGGAAGCCTCCTGCATGATGGCTTCAATAATCTAGTACTGATGACTTGGCTACAGTTCCCAGTGTAGTCAAAGAGGAGGAGGAGGAGGAGGAGGAGGAGGAAACTGAGCAAGAGAGAGAAAAGAAGAAATGGAGCAGGGGATGAACAGGCAATGCAAGGGGTTCTGAGACTAAACAAGACATTACAATCCAGGCTGTCTTGATCTAAAAGTGCTCCTACTATTTATAGAGCCGTGTGTGGTTAGTTGTTGTTTAGTCAGCCTCCAGCTACACATGACAATCATGTGAAGTCCCATCCTCTCATGTGTTGTCTGTCTCAGTCTAAAATGAGGAGGCAGTCTCCAATCTGGAGTGTAACCACAGTGGGGGGAGTGTTATATAGAAGGATGTAGCTGGAGTGCGGGGATCAGAGCATTGACCACCCAATAAGATGTCTGCCTTCCAAAAGAAAAATCCCCTCACTCTCCAAATGTCTGCCATCATTGCAGAGAGTGAGACACTGAAAACAACTCCCTTGTTTGACTCATGGTGATCCTGAGAATGAGACACCTCCAAGCCCTTTATCCATAATTGGTCTCCTCAGGTCCTACAGACTCAGGGCTGTGGCCTCCTTGGTTAAGTCTATCCATCTGGCATGTGGTCTTCCTCTCTTTCTACTGTCTTCTATCATTCCTATCATTATTGTCTTTTTCTCTTCTCATGATGTGGCCGAAGTACGACTGACTCAATTTAGTCATTTTGGCTTCCAGGAAAAATTCAGGCTTGGTCTGCTCTAGGACCCATTTGTTTGTTTGTTTGGCCATCCATTATATCCATACCACTCTTCCCTAGTGCCACATCTCAAATTAGGTGATTTTCTTTCCATCTCCTTTCATCACTGTCCAACCCTCACATTGGTACATGGTGATGGGAACTACAATGGCTTGGACGATCCTACTTTGCTATTCAGTTTAATATATTTGCAGTTTAAGATCTTGTCTAGTTCTTTCATAGCTGCCTTTCCCAATCCTAGTCTTCTTCTGTTTTCTTGACTGAAATTGTCATTCTGATCAATGATTGATCCAAGGTAGGTAGTCACCTGTTCTAAAAGTAACTTCTTGAAAGTAAGAGTGGTTCAGCGATGGAACCAATTGACTAGAGAAGTCTCTTTCTCTGGACCTCTTCAAAAAGGAATGGTTTAGCTTGAGATCCTGCCCTGAGCAAGAGGTTGATTCAGTGGCGCATGGGACCTTTCCCAACTTTATGATTCTATTATACTCTTCTCCCCACCTCCCGACTCGCCAGTGAGAAGTCCTGCCATTGGAAACAGTGCCTAGATAGATAGATCAATAGATTTAAAAGATCTGCACAGCCGCTTTGGTATTTTGGGTATGGCCAGCCAAAGCAGATGTTCTGCTGACGGAGCCCAAAAATCCCTTTGTGAAGCCTCTCTATAGGGAAGCAAAAACCTCTTAGCTCAGGATATGAAAGGGGAAGGGGAAGTGGGCATGATGAGAGTGAAGGTTGCTCAGCGTGGGACTGAGATGGAGCATGCAACTTCCTTTCCCTTACCTGGAAAGGTAGTGGAACCAAAGATAGGAGAATGTCATTGCTTGGAAGCATGAAGGAGCTGGAGAGCACATGATGCTCCTGTTCTTCTGCTCATGGGAGTTGACCCAAGCAAGACATGGTGGGAATATGAACTTTCTGGCACAAGACGTGGGAGAAGCAATGTATTCTGGGAATCGTTTGGAAGGCTCTTGCTATGTCAATAGTCTACTAGTTAGAGTTGAATAAGACCCATGAAAGGCTGTGTGAGAACAACCCTTCTGTGACCAGTATACTCTTGGAAGGTTATCACACTATCCCAGTTATAGCAGTACGATTCCATTTTAATTGTTCTGGTTGCATCCTATGGAACACTTGGGTCAAAGCTAGAGCTCTCTGACTGAGACTGTTAAATACCCTTCTATAAAAAAGGGGCCAACCTTGCCTTCTGTGGAAGAGAATTTTACAAACTGGACTGCAGTTCTCAGTAGATTTAGGGAATATGATCCTTTAAAAAAATCGAAGCAGTGCAGGAGAAAAGTTACTTTTGGGCTACAATGCCCATGCTGTCCTATGGTGAGGGATACACAGAGTTGAAAGAATCAACCTTTTCAAGCTGCCTATCTACATAGCACTTTGATAGCAGATTGAGCAACTACATCTTCTTATCACAATTTGCTTTCCCACTATGATGACATGTATTGTATTTCAGATTGTATTTCTGCACGAATGATAGGAATGATTAGTAAACAATGCATCTATACCAATAATTTGACATATGCAGATTTTTACATGTCATTGTCCTCTTCTTTTTGTGATTCATTTCTTTTTCTTTGACAACATCTAGGTGCAATTAAGATGGATGCTGAGTGGACCCAAATTAAAACAGATCCTTGCTTCGAGTGTGTGATGCACATTTGTGTACAGTGCTTTGGTATACTATATGATGTGTAATAATGCACAATACACATCTGTGTCCAATGCATGTTTGGCACTTTGCTGGGTCTGCTGCACAGTAATATAACAGCACCTCTGTACTGTTATGAAATAAACCAGTTTTAATTCTTGCAGATGTAACTCCACTTACAAAGATCCAGGTTTCCATCTGTAATGTCTTACTGAGTCCATGATTGTATTAGCGAATTTTTAGAGAGGCCGATAATTTTCCTCCATCTGCATCGTATGGAACGCCTATATTCCAGGTTACACTATTTGTTCATTCAATCTAGTGCTGTCTATCCTGGCTGCAACACTCTGGTGACTTGTGAGTAGCACTGTGGTTCACTAGGAAAATCTTGTACACAAGACTTGAAATACTTCCCTCAAAGGTCAGTGAATGAGCAGCACAGAGAAAATCACGCAGCCCACCAACCGATTGCTGCATGAAGGCATTTGCTGACATGTGGAGTGGTTTATAACATCTATTTATAAATAGATTTCATGAGGAAGCCATATTGTGGGAAGTACCTCGTAAACAGATCTGTGTATGTATCAGAGACCTTTGGGCTTGAACTTAGAGGTTTATAGTTTGGGGCTTGGACTTCATCTGATAAATTACTTGATGCTTTACAAGCTTGGACCACCAAGTCCTTTTCAGGTTCAGAAGGGCATGCAGAGAATCCCCAAATTTCAGGTTTTAACCCTGAGTCCCAGGGCCTTATTCTCCAGGGAGAATTATAGGTATCTCAGGGCCAGAGCACTGCATTGAAAAGTGTGTGTGTGTTCCTCATTTGTTAGATGTACAGGCTGAGTCCCATCTTAAATGCTTGGAACCAGAGGTGTAAGCTGCTTTGATAGCCTTTTGGCTGAAAAGTGGGGTATAAATAAATTGTTGTTGTTGTTGTTGTTATGGGTTTCAGGGTTTGTTTGTTTTGTTTTTTGTTTCTATTTTGGAATATCTGTATTTGCTTATACAAAAATGTATGTATGTATTTGCATATGCATACATACATTATGTAGGTATTAGGGTCCCTTCTTGGAGATGGAGCCAAATCTCCATTCAGCAACCTATCTGCCTTCAGAAATGTTCTCACTACCATGAAGGTTAGAACAAGAAAATGAGAGTCTTAAGAAATCTGCATGTTCTGTCCACATTCTCAGTGATCCTGAGAGCCTACATTCGGCCTTCGTGCATAATTGCAATGTGTGCATTTCTTTTGGGGTCTGCCACACCAGCTGCTCCCATATCCATATCTAGCATAGATTCCCAGAGTAGACTTGCTAATATACAACATGGAGAAGGCAGCTCCTCTCTTGATCCAGATTTGAAGCATCTCAGAGATGGGACCCAAATCTAAACACAAAATTCATTTACGTTTCATATATACCTTATACATATAGTCTGAAGGTAATTTTATACACAATGTTTTTAATAATTTTGTGCATGAAACCAAGTCTGTATACACTGAAAGAGATGGCACTATCTCAGCCACCTCAGAAAAAATTGGGGTTTTGGAATTACATATAAGGGAGTGTTTTCTGTTTGAGTGTCATATTGTGTACAACAGTGATTGATGCATAATGCATCATGCATCATGCTTCATGACACCACCCAAAGCTGGCCCTTGTAACATCATTGGAGTCTGCCACCATGGCATCACAAGGGGTCATATCTAATTCTCAGGTTTCGGTGCTGAAATCTCAAGGTCCAAGATCATATTTACCTGGCATCCTAGGCCACAAGGATGTGCAAAACCAGCCCTTGTGACTAAGAAGACTTTGGGCTAGCCTACCCTGCTGTATAAATGCTCCAAATCTGGGTCAAGAGAAGGAACTGCCTTCTACATGCTGCATGTTAGCAAGTCTACTGTGGGACGCTATGCTAGATATAAATATAACACCAGCTAACAGCGCTAGTGTGACTGACTCCAAAAGAAACGCATGTGTTGCAATTATGCAAGTGGGCAAAAAGGTCACGAATGTGGAAGGAAAATGTAGATTTTTTTAAAGAATCTCATTTTCATGGTTCTAGCCCTCATGGGTACTGAGAACATTTCTAAAGCTGCTGAATGGAAGTGGAGTACAGATATCAGAAAACAACCTGTCTGAAACTTTATATGTGACAACAGCATAGCTACCATCAGTGTTGTCCTATGGGGGGTTGTACATTGTATTTGTCTGCAATAGTATTTGTCTGCAATAGGCTCTCATGCACTGGCTTTCCAAACAGGATGTTTACTAAACTGTTTATATTCCCTTCTAGAAGAATGCTAAATGGAATGCTTCTTATCATCATGGATCTGATTGTACTTACAGAATGCATTCAGTGCAAACGCATTCAGCCAGCTTTGTCTTTAAGCACTAGCCTAGTCACCATAGGCTACCATGGCTTGCTAGTCATAAAATTCTATTTAGATGAACACACAGAAATGCAGATAGTATTTAACCCCAGACGGTTATAAAAAAAACTTAAAAGAATAGTTCAAACAAATGTTGGAAACCTAAACAGAAGATAGGGTCTTTCTTTCATATGCAGTTGACCTGTGATAAAGCCCAGAAATATTAGAGTCATTTAATGTTGGGAGATATGTTTAAAGTCAAAATAAGTTCAAACCAGAGACCTTTTTTCTTTTCTTGGAATGCTGACCGATCAGATTGAGAAGAAATAGGGAAAGACTTTACAATATAGGATCACAGCAGCAAGAACAATATATGCTCGGAGATGGAAGGACACAGATACTCCAACACAAGAAGGCTGTCTGATGTGGACAAGTCACTGAAATGGACAAGTTGACTATGGCCTGATACAGACAGGCCCAAATAAAGCTGCTTTGAGTCACTTTGGAGGTATGCTGTTTAAATGATACATGCGTCCTAAGAGTCCAGAAGCCACACCAAAGCCACGCTCCTGTCCTAAGGACTGGAGTGCAGCTTTGGTGCAGCTTCCAGACTCTTAGGAGGCATGCATTATTGAAACACCATATCTCCAAAGTGATCTGAAGCAGCTTTATTTTGGCCTGACTGTATAGGGCCAATGTTAAATAAAGAGAAATCTCTGAATAATTTTAAGACTCGGAGTTATTTGTCAGAGACTTGCAGTCTCATTGGAGATGTGAATCAGCTTTGAGTTTTCCAAAATAAACAGAGTTCATACGTTGCTGAGGCATAAATATAGTTTCATATACTGTATAAGGAAATGCAATAGTGCTATATATCTGTCAGTTGGGGAGGGATGGGGAGTCAGTAGGGTACGTCTGTTTTGTTTTGTTTAGTAATCCAGTTAAGTCTGTTTTGTTATTGTAGTTTGATAATATTGGCTTTCGTTGTAGGTATAAAAATGTTTGCGGCTGTGTTTAGATTTAATGGTTTTAAAAAAGGAAAATCAAGGCAATGGGGAAATGTAAGATATTCAGGGAGAAAAGTGGCAGAAGGGTTAGTGAAGAAGGACATGCCTTTCTTACAGGAGAAGAGAGACTGGTGGGTATGGTTACATGAGAAGGCTTTATCCCTTCTAGGGACTTACATTTGGATCTGCAGACTTGCATCTTGCTGGTTAGTCCCAACTAGAATAGACTCTTGACTAGTTAGTTAGAAGCTCAGGAAATCTCTCTCTCAAAGCTGTGGAATAAATCAGCCAAAACCAGGCAATGATACTTAATCTGAATAATATATCCAGGTTGTCACAAAAGTTGGATGGCTTGTAGCATGTAGTGCGCACACCCATCCCTACCAATTTCTCCCCTTCTGTGTCCTGTTTGGGCATAGTCTCATCTACAGTAAAAGCAACTTGTCATCCCGGAGAAGGAATTCTTGAAGATATGCATTTGGCAAAGGCTTTGTGTCCCATGAATCACTGCACCCTGCTCGAAAAAGAGTGATATTTGATTAATCTCTCTTTCTTTTTCTTTAGAAGCCTGATGCAAATGACCGCATGCCTCAACCAGCCACCTCCTGTCATTTCAGGCAAAACTTCCTGAACCTCGGTGTGTTCCTCTGCGTTTTCCCATCTGCCGCACAAAATCGAATAACCATCTCGCCAAGTTCCTCTTTTCGTCGAGAGCTAATCTTCCTTTTGGCCAGAGACCAAGATCTCATCTGGGTAAAGGAGGCAAGCAGCAACCAAGACATCGTTCAGTTTCCTGGGAAAGGACGCTGGTGGAAGACAAGAGAACTTGATCTCTGTGTGGCTTCTGACAGGTAATTTCCAAACTGGCATGGCATGCTTTTCTCTCCTTGATTTCAGTGCTGTGCCCATGAGGACCAATGACCTTTGGATGTATCCACCTTTCCTATTAGTTTCCAGTTTTCAAAAAGAGAGAAAGGTGTCTATCTTTTAAGACTGGGCTCCCTGATGTCTCTCGGGACAGGTTTCATTTCATCTGCCTATTGTGGTTTGTGGTGCTGACAATGGCTCTCTGTGGTTTGCATTGCAGCCATGTGTCGCTGCTGTGTCTGGGCTTGTGCGGGTTAGATCCAAGTGTGATTTTGATGCGAGATGAATTCAGAGACATAGCCATGTTAGTCTGGAATATCAGCATGCAAAGGGATGTTGTAGCACCTTTGAAATTAAGTGAGCAAAAGAAGTTGCAGCAAAAGCTTTTGCAGACTTGGTCTACTTCCTCAGATGCACTTTGATGGGAGTGTTTAAGATTTCAGCATATGTGCTGATTTCCCCTTAATATGGTTTCTCCCGTGTGACACAAGCAACATGGGTGCATGGATGAATCTGTGGCAAGAGTCAGTGGTCAAGCACATGAGTTGCTCATAAAAAGACCCCTGATTCATCCTTAGCATTTCCACTTTTTCAGAAAGAATCACAGGTAGAAAAAGCAGGAATAATCTCTGCCAGAGAGATTGAAGACTAAGGAAATTTAGTTGTGGACTAAAGAGTTTTTTAAAGAAAGGGTTTAAGAATTAGCATTGTTTGTACCGAAGTGTTTATAACTATTTTAAAATGCTTTTTAAGGCTATGTTTTAAAATTGTTCAAATATTGTGAATATTGTAATTCAATTTTAACGTTGACTATGCTTTTAGTTATATTGTGCTTCTTTTAAACCGAAAACCACATTGAGTCCCAGTTCTTAAGCATGGAGTATAGATAAAGATTATCATCATCATCCCAGTATCCCCCAGTGAGAAGGCTATGCTAGCTGGGGGATTCTGGGAAATGTAGTCCAAACAAGTAACTTTCCTCAAGCTCTGTTGCAAAGACTTGAATCATCAAAGTAAATGGGTATTTCTCACTGTTCACGAAGTTGCAGCTCACCCTTTAACTAAGAAGGGACAGAAAAAGAAGCACTTGGACACTTTCACTTTGACTCCCTAAAATGCTTGTTTTCTAAGCATACAAGAGGAAGAATAATTCTTTAAAAAAGAACTGTGGCAAGTTCAAGATTAGGACATTCTATATGAGTTTTTTGCAGATGACATCAGATGTCTCTAATGGAGAAGGCTACAGACCCCTAATGCTAATACCAAATAAAATGTGTAAGTAGTTTTTTGTGGGTTTTTCATGCTATGTGGCCATGTTCTAGAAGAGTTTATTCCTGACATTTCACCGGCATCTGTGGCTGGCATCTCCTGAAGATGCCAGCTACAGATGCTGGCGAAACATGAGGAATAAACTCTTCTAGACCATGGCCACATAGCCTGAAAAACCCACAAAAAGCTATGGATGCCGGTCATGAAAGCTTTTAACTTCACAGAGGAGACTCACTTTTGCATCCAGCCAGCAAAGCCACTAGACCCAGAAGGCAGACCCTGCCCACTAGCACACCAGGTGACAAGTCTCTCTGAGGTGTCACTCAGTGCAGTCTGAACTCCCTGCACCCCAATAATGACACCCTGCTATTATGGCTAACCTGTCCCCTGCCTCCCACCACAAATAAGAAGAATGACTGGAATCACAGAGCCGGAAGAGATATCAAAGATCAAAAAACCATACCTTTGCTGACGCAGGAAATCTATTTTTGTAGTATCGCTGGCAGATGACCATCAATTAGGGATGAACATCTTCATATTTTTCATGCTCACAGGCAAGAATGAATAATTCCTGCAATTTCCACCCACCGCAGCAGAACGCAAACATTTCTGTGCCGTTTCTGACTGCAGTTTGCACTTCAGGGAGCGTTTGTCGGAGCAGAGACACGTGGGGTTTTTCCGCATTAAAAACACACACTTTTCGTGCAGATATATACCTGGTTTTTATGTGCAGAAGACACTTTTTCTATGCAGAAATACACTTTATTGCAAAGGAAACACTTGTGCAAAAATATACATTTTATTCCATGCAGAAAATACATTTCTCAGCAGGGGGGAAAAGTATTTCTGAACAGACAAATGTTTCCTGCCGTTCAACAAGCTCACCAAAGCCTTGCAGCTATCTATATTCTTACCAATGGCTTCCCCCAGTTACCAAGAAACCCCCTTCTCAGCTGGGAAAGGATAGCGAGTTAATATTCTTCCCTTCCTTGTCATTTGTACCTCCCCTTTTGGAGGTAGTCTATTCCATTGACAAACAGCTCATACTATCAAGATGTTTCTGCCTAATTTCTATCAAAATTCCCTTTCTTGTTGTGTGCACTCATTGGTTCAAGTCCTAAGTGTCCAGAACAACATAAAACATATTAGGTCCACTTTCTGAGCCATGTACCTTCAAATATTTGGAATCGAGTGGGCTATCATTTTCTCTTATAAACTTTCCAGGGCTTTCTATACTCATTTCCTTCACTGGACACACTTCTCTAGTCGTTGTTCTTTCCAGAGAGTCCATCCACGATGTTTCATTGTGAGTTATTTATTGTGGAGCATCTATTGACTGGAAAGAGGAAAGCCCAGAATAGTGATTCATACAGAGAACTAAAGACAGTCTCCTCTAAGGGGCAACTTTGGGCCTTTAATGCATTGGTAATGGTTGCATATTTCAATCATAGTCAATGGAGGAATAGAGCAGAATTCCATTGGAATTGTATCTAAAACAGGAGGAGAGCCCAAAGCAGTGATGGTGAACCTTTTCAAGGCCAAGTGCCTAAACTGCAACCCAAAACCCACTTATTTATTGCAAAGTGCCATGTCCCTCAGGCTTTCTAGTAACAAACTCTGGCAAACTCTGTGCTGGGATGATGGCACAGGTGCCCACAGGGAGGGCACTGAGTGCCACCTCTGGCACGTGTGCCATAGGTTTGCCATACTGGCCCAAAGCAATAGATCATGCAGAGATGCATTGGGCAGCCTTCTCTGTGGGTTGTCACTTGAGTCTCACAAGCACATATTGTTATTTAATTATTATCAGTCTCATGCATGTAAAGGAAAACTGGCCCTTTTAAGGTTCAGGGATGGAGGCATTAGAGAAACTGAAGCAGCAGTTTATTTGACAACACACTAGTCTGCATGTCAACATTCAAGATTATCCAGCCTCAAAGCGAATATGCACTTTAGCATTTATAACAGTTTGGGATAGTCTACTTAGGAACAGCACAGAAAGACATAATGCAAATCATAGGAAGATTTGGGATATATATTAGCCAGTCTTTCAACGGCAGTCATTAAGATGAAGTGGAAGATTACTAAACAAGCACTGAACGAAAAGCATTTGTGCCAAGTCTTTTCTTTACATTTCCAATTGTTATTGTTATTACCAGAAAATGCCAGTTCGATTATGGCAGGGTCAGAATGCTCTGGAAATGCTTAATCTGGCTTTGTTTGAGCTTCCTAAGAACTTAATAGCTGCAGTTTCTAATTTTTTTTTCCTGGTTGAGGATACTTTTCGTTCAGCGTGGCTCTACCTTACTTTGACCTTATGATCACCCTTTGAACTTCCTGTTCATGTGCATGGTACCACCAACATTGCTATGTCTTGCTTGGAACTTTGCTGTTGCTGCTTACTGGTGAGGAGAGAATGAAGGGAGAGGCAATTCAGACAACAAAGATATAGGCGATCTGGTCTTTGGGAGGAAGGATGAGAAGGGTGCACACACCTGATTTCCCTCCAGAAGAGAACAGAACAGATGCATCTTCATCCACAAACCTTCCTTCTCTCTCTCTCACCTCCATCTATGCCAAGCAACAGTAGTATCAGACTCAGCCCCGATGTTCATCATACTACAGGTTGGTCTTACTGGATACCACCAGAGTTTTCTGGCCCCAAATTCACTCCAAATTTAACCCTAACCTGCTTTTTTTTGCTGCAGGTTTTCGGCACTCTCAGCAAATGATGGATGGACGCCTTCCCATGAAGTCCCTGTTTGTGGCCCGGTGCCACTGCTGAGGTCAGAAGGAGGCACCCAGCCATGCTGTCAATGCTGGGTGTCTCGTTCTGATCTCACAGTGACTCACACCCACAGCACCAATGCTGGGTAGTTCACAGGGAGCATGAATGTAGGCAGCCAGCTGTTATTGCTGTGGGGCGAGCCGAAAACCTGCAGCAAAAGGTGAGTTGTTTATATGTGGGTTAGGGAAGGAAGCCCTGAATTGGGTGGGGAGGTCATGAGGACAGTAAGCACCCAATTTGGGGTCTTGGTCCTGCATACAGAATGCAATGAGCCTGGGACCAATTTGAGTTAATTTGTTCATGTAGACAATCCCTATGCTGCAAATAGCCCAGAGGATGGAGCATGAAAGGAGCAGAGACCTTCTTCCCTTCATTCATTCTTTTATGTCTTACCCTACAAAGCACTAACCCAATAAGGAGGAGGAGAAAATGGTTTGTGAAAGTTGATTTAGGATTCATGAACATGAATGTGTGTTCCAAATCAAATGTGGATTAACTGGGGTATAAACCAGGCTAAGCCCCAATTTAAATAGGTGTGTTTGTTCCCAAGCCACCCCAGTTTGAATTTGGAGTGAATTCATATATCATTTCTTATGGTTCTGGAAAGGACTGGGTTGGGAAAGAAAGTGTTCTTTCACCCTTTTATATTTATTTATTTAGAGCGTTTATATCCTGCTCTTCCATCAAAAAGGCTCTCTCTTTTTGCCTTCCCATTTTAGAACAGTGAATAATTTTGGTCACTTTCCCAAGTCATCTAGAGCCATGCGTTTCCTGCTACTGTTTTCATACTGAGCTCTTTCATGGTTCCTGCCCCATCAGCCACCCAGGATATTGAAGGAGCATATGCCTAAATCTATATCTCTTATAAGAACCCACCATTATTCGAGCTTCAGAACTTGTGGGTAAAAGAACAGCAAAAGTTGAAAAATGAAGGTTGGGTCCTCTGCCTTCTAAGTGACTTCTCATTTCTCTCTCTTTCTAAGGTACCGACATGGAGGTTAATGCCACTGCCTTGTGGTCTACCGATGCACCCTTGTTGTTTTCTTCTAAACCCAAAACTAATGTCAGCAATGTAATTGACATGATCCAAGTCTTCCTCTATGGTGTGGTTTTCCTCCTTGGTTCCTTGGGTAATGGAGTTGTGATGTGGATCACAGCCCACCAGGTCTCGCGCAAAGTCAATTGTGTCTGGTACTTCAACCTAGCCTTGGCCGACTTCTTGTTCTCAGTGAGCCGCATTGTGCCATTACTCAAGAATGCTTTCTATGAAGGATGGCCCTTTGGAAGCTTCCTGTGCCGAGCCACCAGTTTCATCAAATACCTCAATATGTTCTGCAGTGTCTTCCTCTTGGCTGCTATCAGCTTGGACCGGGCAGCTTCTGTGGTCTACCCAGTTTGGTCCAAAACTCGCCGTGGACCACGCTTGGCATGGTTGGCTGCCATCTGCGCCTGGTCCATTGCTGTGGCCACCAGCCTCCCTTTCTATCTTTATCGTAAAGTGGTGATTGACAAAGGTAACAAAACTAAATGTTCCCTTTCATTGGGGGATGGAGAAACAGAAAAGCTGGTGACCTATCTGCTCAGGTTAGTATGTGGGTTCCTGGCTCCCTGTGTCATCATTGTGGTCTGTTATGGGGTCATTGCTGTACAACTGAGGCAACGGAAAACCACCTTCCGCTCCAAGAAGCCCTTCAAGGTGATATTGGCCATTGTGATCACCTTCTTCCTCTGCTGGGCACCGTACCACCTCTTCCTTCTCCTCAAACTGGGAGGAGTGAAGGGTCAGGCGGTTTCCATTGGGCTTCCTCTCACTTCTTGCCTGGCCTATTTCAATAGCTGTGCAAACCCCATCCTTTACTTCTTCATGGGGTTGGATTTCCATAGGAAGTGCTTCAACTTGCCAGGGGCCTTCAGGAGAGCCTTGTTGGAAGACAGCACCCATTCGTTTAGAAGGCCTAGCAAATTCACAAGGGAAGCGACTTCTTCCATTGATGAGCTGGACAACTCCACAGTGACCCAAAGGGTGGTCTGAAGAAACACAAGGTCCAAGAGTCCTTCTGGATTAGAAGACCTAGGTATAATAGTGACAGAAATGGTAAATTATCTAATACATTCCTTTCCTGACCAGTGGCATGTGGAGCTGTCCTATCCTGCCTTTCCCAAATCTGGAGGGGCAATGAATTTGATCCATGTTGGGGACATTTTTTAAACCATGGAACATAAAGATAAAGATAACAGCAGCTAAGCACAGTACCATCATGCCTTAGCATCATCATGCCTTGGTCACAGCAGTTAGTAAGAGATCATCCCTCCATACCAACTGCCATTGCTTTGGCCTTTGAGGAAGAGAACAGCAGCCAACATTTGCTGGGGTTAATCCCCTCCAAAACTTCAATTCTCTTTTACTTGTGTTTTGTGTCTTTGTAAACTGTAAACCTGAGGATAGGGAATTATCAGATTAACCATTTGTAAGATGATCTGGGAGCCTTTTTGGCTGAAGAGCAGGGTATAAATGCTCTCTGTAAATAAACATATAAATAATCCCAAAATGGGTACAAGGGAAGCTAGGTAAGATATATTTCATCCTGGTATTTGCTCTAATAGGGAATGAAGAGATGAGAAGATTAGACTATGGCTCTGTGAATGGACTGACGACAAGGAGAAAAGTTTTCCAAGTTCAGTTTCTTAAAACTGGAAAGCCAAGACTATTGAAATCCACATGCAAATGTTCATGGATTGCCACATGCTCCTATTTCCTTGAACTGTGAGACATTCCAGAAACAGAACTTACCTGGGCTTGGTTGCCTTTAGCTAAATGGACTAGTGACTTAAAGTGTTTTTGTAACAGATGCTTAATTTACAAATATATAGGCAGAACATAACTAGGAGGCAAAAAGTGTTCTCTCTCCCTCTCTCACACACAGAAACAAAACACATACATGCCTTCTGGTGATCTTCCCTAGGTTTTGATGTGTATTTCCTTTAAAAATCTAGATTAACTCCTAAAGTGGTGCAGTTCAATAATTATAGACTCGGGACTTAATGGTGTAAATGGCAATATGTATTACTTCACTGTGATGAGACAATATTGCTACAATTCTGCTGAGTGGGACCTGGGCCGGTGATGAAAAACCTCATCTATGCTGTCCTTGCGTGCAAGGATGAATAATTGCCATAGTTTTTGCCACAGTGCATGAAAAAACAAGTCTTCTCTCCATATTGAAATATCCTAAAATGTTCAAGGAGATTATTCTGCAAAGCAATGCATGTGTTTTTTTCCAAACAAGAAAATGTTTGGGCTGGGCTGGTATCCTGTATGGGAGTTATAGCTTCATAAGTAGACTCATTTATGTGGGAATTAAAGTTGGTCAGTTTTGTAACATCCTTATCCAGTATATGGCCACTGTTGTGTTACTGCATAGCAGAGCTAGCAAAGTGCCCAAAGCACATTATGCACCAATACACACGGCACAGTGATACACACTGTGTTCTGATGTCTGTTGTGCACCAATGTGCAGCATACACTGATGCACATCGATGCAGTGTTTACACTCTTGCTGGTGTCCTGATACACATCTTCATAATTCACTAACACAGTTTCTTAGCCCCTTTGCTACTTAGCTAAGCATACACTGCCACCACTACCTGCTCCAGCATCTGCTAAGGGAATTGCTTCACTCCTCCCAACGGTGGCTCTAGCCTTGGCTGTGCCTTTGGCATGCATTGTTTATACATATCTATCTGTCTGTCACTCACAAGTCTACTTCATTGCCAGTAGCAATCTATGTGTTGATGTTGTGCACCTTCATGTTGTTCTTGATTTATGACGACTCTAAGTCAAACCTATCACAGGGATTTCTGGGGCTGAGAGTATGTGATTCATCTAAGGTCACCCAATGGATTTCCATGACCAAGTGGTGAACCAAACCCTGATTTCCAGGGTCGTAATCCAACATTCAAACAAATACATCATGCTGGTTCTGTTTACAGAACCAAAAAGCCACATGCAGATATTGGAGCTGCTCCTGGTGTAACCAGGGACACTTATACACTATACAATTATAGCACTATATTCCACTTTAACTGTCAGGGTTGAAACCTATGGAATCCTGGGGTTTGTAGTTTGGGGAGGCACTAGAGCTCTCTAGCTCAGAATTCTTAATGCTCCTCCCTATACTGCAAATCCCCAGATTCTATAGGATGGAACCATGGCAGTTAAAGTGAACCATAGTGCTATATCTGTGTAATGTGAAATGGATGCAGGTGTGGTCTGAAATTGGGGTGAGGTTGAAGTTGCTTGGCATGCCATCAAATGGCTCCCCTTCCAGATGCCACTTTTCACCCCAAGTTGCACGGCTTCTTGCTACCTTCTTCCTAGTCGTGAGTTCTTTGATGGCAAAGCAATTGTAAAGAACTATTGTGTGTAAGGAGCTCTTTATTTTTTTAATTGTTTTTTCTTTCTTTCTTAAAATGGTTCTAGGATGGTTGCAAAACAAAATTCATTAAATAAATTGCTGTCATAAAACAGGCCTCCTAATCCCATGATGGTAAAACGATACACAAACGGGGCACGCCTCTCCCGAGGATTAAATCACAGTCTTTCTCAACATTTCCAATAACTCAAAACAAGTTATTCATCCAGCTCTGCAGCCTAAACAGGAGACAGGCGCCCTTCGTTGTGATTTCAGTTCAGTTTCTGAGCTGTGTTGTCGTGGGTGGCACTTGCTCATTGCCCAAGACACATATTTGCCTGATACAATGAGCCTCATGCCAAATATAGGGAAAGGGGGAGACAATTTTCCTTCAAACAATAAAAAAGCAGATGTACATGTGTTTCAGGGACATCCTTCCTCCAAGGACCAGAGTACCTCATGTGCATGGTCTCCATCTTATCCTCACCACAACCCTGTCAGGTAGGTTAGATTGAAAAACAATGTCGAATGCAAGGTTATGCAATATAGATTAATCAGAATTTGAACTGGGATCACCCCAGTTTTAGGCAGATACTACCTCCCATATCACACTGGCTTCCCAAGTCATAGCAACAGCAAATTCTCTCTGAATTTTTATCTGGCCTTAAAAAAAAAACTCATCCAAAGTACTGTACTTTGGAGCCAATTCAGGACAGTTGGAGGATGTATGACCCTGTGTGTGCCTTCAAGTTGTCTATCGACTTAGGGCAGCCTAATGAATTTCATAGGGTTATGTTAGGCAATGAATCCTCAGAGGTGGTTTTGCAAGTTCCGTCGTCTGAAATATAGCCAGCAACATCCGGGATTCATTGGTGATCTCCAATATGTGACCCTAGCTTAGGGTTTTATTGGCAAGAGGTTTGCCATTGCCTTCCTCCAAGGCTAAGAGTTGCCCCAAAGTCACCAGTATGTTTTCATGGTTGAGCAAAGATTCAGACCCTCACCTCTTGGAATCTAAGCACTGAAATGACTACACACTCCCTTGGAGTGTAGTGGAATCTCCCTCCTTGGAGGTCTTTAAACAGAGGCTGGATGGCCATTTGTCGGGGATGCTTTGATCAAGATTTCCTGCATGGCAGAATGGGGTTGAACTGGATGACCCTTGCAGTCTCTTCCAACTCTATGATTCTATGATACACCGCAAGGGCTGACTTCAATTTAAAAGACTATTGTTTGAAAAGGCAGATGGCTCTGTGTTTCATTTGTCAAAGTCATTCTGTCACCTGTCTTGGTTCTCAGCTTGTTTTCAGGCTCAATTGAAAATGCTGAGTTTGGGCTTTTTCAGACTCTAACCAACCATACTCTCTTCTTTTATAACCCTCTTTCCCCTTGAACTTTGCCGTACTTTTAAACTGCATTGGATGCTGCTCCAAAACTTTGCTGAAGCATCCCATTTGGATCACTGTCACATGCTCTGCATGGGGCTTCCTTTGAAGAGTGTTCAGAAATTTCAGATGGTCCAAAGAGCTGCAGCCAGATTGTAGCTGGGGTTGGCAATAGGGGACACGCAACTCTTTTGCTGCAACAGCTCCACTGGCTCCCTATCCATTCCAGGCACAGTTTCAAATGCTGGTGATAGCCTATAAAGCCCTATATAATTCAAGACCAAGTTATTGTAGATACTTCACTATAAGTCGACCCTCATATATAAGATGAGGGCAGGTTTGGGGGCCAAAACTGTGGATATTGATATAACCCATAGATAAGTTGAGGGTGAACTCAGGGGCACATAACAAAGGATATAAAGGATGAAGCAAAATAAATTGATGCCAAAGAATGTGCTTTTTTTCCTGTCTAGCATTCAATAAGGTCAGAATCAGTGCCACATTGGAGAGAGTAGAGGGGTTTGGTGCTTCTTTTAGGTTCTCCTGAAATGGACTGAGATCACACCTACTCAGAGAAGGGGATGGTTCCTATTTTGATAAGAGTTAACAGTACAGTCCTTCTGAAAGGTTTTGCAGAGAGGAGAGGAAGTAAGAGGGGCAGTTTAATAAAATAAGTTCTTCCCAGCAGCATAGAGGAGTATGGGTCAAAAAGAAAGATACTGGCAGAGATGGGCTGGAGAGCACCATGTTTGGAGTGAGAAGTATTAAGAGCAGGCAAGGAGCCATAATATTTGTTTGCAACAGGAATGAAGTGTGTGACGCTCAGATCTCTTTTCCCATGAAAGATTTATACAATAAATAGCATACCATTTTATACACGAGTGCTTCTTTGACACAGCTTTCCCAGGTATTCACAGAAAAGAGCGAGCGAGTCTCCCAAACACACAATAAATACAATAAGAGCTACACAATGCAGCCACTATCTACCCACTATGCTTAATGCAAGGTGCTGAAGTCCCATTGAGAGGCTTTTTCTCACGTATTTCAAAGTCTTCCATCGTCCAGACAAGCCTATGTCAAGGCACTGTGATGAAGCACTAAGGGAAAAGCTTCAAGTGGCTGCAGAAATATAAACCAAAGGCATCTTGGGACAACCTCAAAAAAGCCCTTCTTTCAGACAGGAGGACCAAGATTCATTGGCTGACGATAGTTCAACCTGCACTTTGTTCCAGTTTTGTTGTTCTTCTATGTTTTCAAGTTGGCTCCCACTTATGGCAACCCTCTCATAGGGTTTTCATGGCAGGATTAATTCAGAGGAGGGGCGCCATTGCCTTATTCTTAGGCTGAGAGAGTGAGACTTGCTCAAGTCACCCAGTGGATTTCCATGGCCAAGCAGGGGTTTGAGCAGGTGTCTCAGAGTCCTCATCCAATGCTCAAACCCTGGTCGACTCAGGAGTTAAACGCTCACAGAAACTTCTCCCTTTTCCTCTAGACAAGTTGCTTTCTGTAGCAGACATTGGCCAAAAGAAACAGCTTCTGGACAAACTGATTTAGATTCTTTGGAACTGAAGTCACATTCTACAGAAGTGTCTGGAATGCACACCACCAATTTTCCATCTGCAAACACATCGTTCCTTGGCCTCCTCAGATGTAAGGAATGTGGCAATTAGTATGAACAGTCACTGCCAGCAACTCTATGTATGGACTGGCCTTACATGTTACTTAGGTTCCAACCATGTCTGTCCAAACACTGGAGGGACCACCCAGCTTCTGATCAAACTGAAACACATCCAGGCTTCTTCCACTGGCTATTGTGCTATCATGCTCCATCCCAAGGGAGGAGCTATGGTTTACATATGGAAGTTCCTTAAGGAGAAGCACTAGGTCCATCGTTGAGCATAAATTCTAACGTCCATTGCACTGTTTACACATCAGTAGCGGACATTCTCCTCTGCTGCTGTAACAATAGCATCCATCCAGATGCGCATGGCCTCTGGGCTGGGTGCCACCATGCAGAAGAGACGGTCATAGGTCTTGACACAGAAGGTCATCTTGGGGCTGGGGCTCTGGCAAAGAGGAACAAAGAAGTAAAACATTATATAACAATACATTCTATAACAATAAAAGCAATAATGAGGAACTCCAAATAACTTCCCTGGAACTCAGGTCAACCTACAGGGTTCTTTTCCTTGTTGTTGTTGTTTACTCCTGACTTATGAGGACCCTCTCATAGGGTTTTCTTGACAAGATTTATCCAGAGGATTTTTGCCATTGCTGTCTTCTTAGGCTGAGACAAGGTGGTTTGCACAAGGTCACCCAGTGGGTTTTTGTGGCTGATCAGAATTTTGAATCCTGGTCTCCCAGAGTCCTAATCCAAATCTCAAACCACTAAACCATAGTGACTATGGGGATGTGAACTTCAACAATATCTGGATTGTCACAAGACATTAGACTTCTGCCATACTGCATACTCCACTATGATAGCCAGGGTGGTCTAGTGGTTTGAGCATTGGACAACTACTCTGGAGACCAGGGTTCAAGTCCCAGATCAGCCATGAACACCTAACTTTGGGCACATCATACTCTCTCAGCCTGTGAGGAAAGCAAAGGCAAAGCTCTTCTGAACAACTCTTAGGGGTGCTGTATGTTGGAAGTGACTTGAAAGCACACTACAACAACATACTACAGTGGTACCCCGGGTTACGAAATTAATTCGTTCCGCCGCCGCTTTCGTAACCCGAAAAGCATTCGCAAGCCGAAATGCCATAGGCGCTAATGGGGAAAAGCCGCGATTTCGTGCGAAAAAGCGCCGAAAAGCACCAAATTTTTTTTCGTAACCCGAAATAACCTTCGTAACCCGGAACAGTTTTTTTTAATGGATTTTTTTCGTAACCCGGAAATTTCGTAAGGCGGCGCATTCGTATCCCGGGGTACCACTGTACATGGAAGGACAGATATCGAGTGATCATGAGACTGAAGGGCTGAAAAACTCCATTCTGGATGCTTTGATGGGGAGAAAAAAGACACAAATGTAAGGGCATCCTGATCAGCAATATTTGGCATGTGACACTAGGCTCTTGCCATGGAATCCAAAAGATACTGGGACCCCAGTCCATTTGGGATATGCAGTTCTGAAATCAACCCTGGTGCCAAGCTTGTGAGCATGAGGAAATTTCATTGAAAGTAGAATTTTAAGAGCTGCTTGCCACTGATACCTTGAAAGCGCTGCGGAGATGGTCATAGTAAACCTCTTCTATGGCCTGGAAATAAATCACACCCTTAAGCTTGGCCTCTTCTTTGTCTGGAATGAGGAAGGATGAGAGGAACATGTCAATAGGTTGAATAGGGAAGAAAATGTCCAAAAGGTATATTGTTTGTTGTTACCCACCTCGATCCATTACAGGGAGAGGCGGGATACAAATAATAATAATAATAATAATAATAATAATAATAATAATAATAATAAGCAAATGATAGGCATAAGCTTCTTGGATATATGCCTCTGATCTCTCTGTGATAACATCTACACACATCCAGCACAAATACAAACAAGCACACATGTATCACTCAAAACACACCCATGTTGTTACTGTTGTGTGCCTTCAAGTCATTTCTGATTTACAGAGATCCTAAGGCAGAGTTTATTTGGCAAGATTTGTTCAGAGGGTGGCACTGCCTTTGCCTTCTCTCTAAGGCTGAGAGAATGTGACTTGCCCAAGGTGACTTGCCTTGGGTTTGCCAATGGGTTTCCAAGGCCACTGACAGTGATAGTAGGTTTCCATGGCCAAGCCATGATAGAGAAAAAATTTACAGCAGTATTATAAGACTGTAAAGTAAGCTGCAATTTCCCAGGAAAGGGAAAGAACCGCAAGAAGTATCAGTTGCATCCATCCTCAATATGACATTTCTTCTCTCTCTTTCTTTACATCAGTAGTGATGGATGAGTGCTCTCTCTACCTCTCTCTTTCTCCTCTCTCTTTCCCTCTCTCTTGGTTTTTCACTAGCACACTCTCTCACTCTCAGTCTCTCTTTCTTTATTACCTGCATAGTATGCCAAGACACGTTTCTGGCGATCAAAGGTGAACCAGCGCTTCTTCCAGGTCTTGATCCTACCACCCATCTTGACCAGGTAGCCTTTGCAGGACTTGCTGGTCACCCGCACATGTGGGCAGGTGTCCACACTGTGTCCTGATGCTTCCAGGTGTTTCCGGAGGTCAAATCCAGCTTGCTTGGCCTCTCGGGTTTCCACTGGATTGGGATTCTGCAGAAGAAGCCATAAAGTAAGGTTCAGTTTCAGATAGGGATAGAGAGAAGGTTTGCTATTCTAGGAGCTATCACCTTGAGGGAATATTAGTTTTCACACACCTGATGCTGTTGGAATTCCTACTATCATGCAACAGTTCGTGTGGACACCCCCAAAACAGCACAAACCATGTACTCTTAGAGCTCTAGTTCACAGCCTGGGAATCTGCTTTAAACTGATCTTGCTAAGAAAACTCTAGGATAGGATTGCATACCCTCCAATTGTCCTGATTTGACTGCCCTTCACCCTTCACCACAGGCCATATGGATTTGGGATATTGGGAAGCAGAGACCATTTGCAAGGCCACAAGTTTGCCAGCCCTTTTGTTTGTAGACCCAGTTAGGAAGCTTTCATACCTTAGTCAATGGGGACGACTCCATGCGTTTTGCTTCCTCAGCTGCTTTCTTAGCCTCCTGCAAAAAAGAAAAAAATGATAAAATAAAATAAGGTTTAGGAAAGTATTGTGTAGAATTTGTGGAAAGCAGACAGCAAGCTTCTAGACATACCCAACTATCAGAAGCCCCAGCTACAAACAGACACACAAACGAAATGCACAACACCACCAACCCTGCAAATCTCTACTCCATGCTGTCAGTTTGAATGCAAGCTGCTGACATAGTGAAACTAGCAACTTCCTTGTTCTAAGATGCTCATGTGACAAGCAGATGAGAAAGAAGATTAGAAATTAGATGAGATTAGATTAGATGCTCATGTGACAATTAGATGAGAAAGAAGCGTGGTTGCATCCACACTGCAGAAATAATCCAGGCTGACAAATCTTGAAACTGCCATGGCTCAGTGCTATGGAATTCTAGGAATTGTAGTTTGTTGGGGCACCAGAGCTCTCTGACTGAAAAGGCTTAATGTCTCACAAAACTACAGTCCCCAAATTTCCATAACATTGAGCCATGGCAGTTAAAGTGGTGTCAACTTGGATTATTTCTGCAGTGCAGATGCACCCTGGGTGACAGCAAAAATAGCAGCTAGGAGTCTGGAAGCCTGTGAGGAGGATCAAGCTACCAGCACTTGCTGGTCAGGATGGCTATATATGACCTCCAGTACTAGAAGCAGTATTATTGGGGCCTGTTATGTCAGTGACATGGTGAATCTCCTGGTTTAACCCCAGATTTTAAATGAATTGTTAAAAGTGCTGAATTTATCCGGGGAATTGGATTCAGGACCTTGGGTAGCGTCAGATTAAAACTTGCAAATGGATTCACCTTCCTACTGACTTGGAAGCTACCAGCTGGTAAGGAGGATGCCACTGAATACCAATTTATGGGGAACACAGCTGGGAAGGTGCTACTGTACTTGTATCCTTCTTGTGGGCTTCCCATATTCAACGGGTTGACAAGTTCTTTTCACAATATTAAAAGAATGCTGAATTCCACAGGCATTTGATCTGACCACTGTGTGAGATGAATGATAGACTAGATAGGCATTTGGGTTTTACTTCCCTGAACAATGAGCGTCTTTCTTCTTCTGTCCCTCTCAAATACATCCATTTGCAATCCTCCTCAAAATGGTGATAGGAAGCAATGCTGTGTCACTTCTTGTCACCATTTTGAAAGGAACAAAGGTATTTGTAGTTAATATGGGATTCTGGGTTATTTTTGCATGTGTTCACTGGTTGAAGGGTGGGTTCTGTGTGGTTTGGGGGGGAAATGACTGAAACCTTCACTGAACTGTTAATGGCGGGATTTGCAGGACTGGTGGGGACCTTCAGGGCCACAAAAGCAGTCCTGTAGACCAACACTTTGCTCCAGTCTAGACTCCAAATTTGTTAATCCAACTGCTTACCCTTTCCTGCAACAGCCGCTCTCTCTCTGCCATGGCCTCCCGTACCCTCCGTTCCATCTCTGCCAACTTGGTAACGCAGGTTCCGAGACTGTTGGAAGACATGTCTGGTTAGTGCCAGTGCAGATAGAGGCAAAATATAGATGGATAATCTGTCAACATGAGAGGAAAGTAACCTGAGTTGGAGAAACACTATACATACAATTACAGCGCACCCGCAGCATATGCAGATGCGCTGTATGCGGCTTTCAGCTTACGTTGAAAGCCACATGACAAAGGGTTAAGTTTCAATGGGGCTCAAGCACACGCAGAACTTGTCTTACATGGTGGGGTCTAGAAAGGATCCCCACATAAGGCAAGGGCGCACTGTACAACACTTTTAGGGTTGTAAAAGAAATTTATGTTATTATTGTTGCAATGCGCTTTCAGGTTGACTCCAACAACAACAGCAATTGCATAAGATGTAGATGGGAGCTTGTGGTGGTAAGGGATACTGTATATGCTTACCTTCTGGAGAAGACAGGTAAAGAAGCCTATGGTTTTGATAGGCAAAGTGATATATTTTTGGTGGGAGAAGTTGAGATGAAAACGGAAGAGCCATGAAAGCAGGCAATATGGACTCACCTGTAGGTCTCTTGGGTGGTTCCTCCTAGCTGCCCCACAGCCCCTTGGCCACCCAGGAGCTGATAGAGGGGGTTGTTGAGTCGTGAGAATTGCAGATTTGGACTGCCCAAGTAGTTGTTGCTCCTGCCAGAGAGCTGTGCTGCAAGAACACCAGGGTCTAGAGCACCTAAAGGAGATGGGAGGAGGAGGAGAATAGTGATAACTCATCACCATCAGCTGCAACCTCTACAAGCAACAAGCCATTTAACACCAATCCACCACCCTGACTTGCAGTGGTTCTTTGGTTCTCTCCCCCCCCCATTTTCACTCTGTTCACCCACCCCAGGTGATCCGTACCATGCATTGAGAGGGGGCGCTGTGCACTTCTGGGTGGGAGACGATCTCCACGTCTACGGGGGAGACTCGCTGTCCGCTGTAACCCAATGGAACCCTAGGCAAAGGAAGCAACACAGCGAGAATCAGAATGGGAGGTCACACACAAAAACCCACTTCTCGTCCTTTTTTTCCTTCTAAAGTGCACCTGCATACTTTAAATGTGGCTTACGCGTACTATATCTCTGGTTTTGGACAAGGTGCAGGAAGCTACTCCCTAGCCTTTTGAACTAAAGTCAAGAGTGGAATCTGTTCTGGAAGCACTGAACCCCTCTACTTTCTCATCTAGCCAAGTTTTAGGGTGAGCACAAACACTTATGCCTGATGGAATTTTGTACATTTTTTGGCATCATTTTCCTTTGCTTCGTCCTTTACATCCTTTGTAATGCGCCCCTAAATTTTACCCTTGACTTATCCACAGGTCATATCAAAATCCATAATTTTGGCCCCAAAACCTGCCCTCAACTTATACATCAGGTCGACTTATAGTTGAGTATATAAAGAATCTTGGCCCTTGACATTTCTGCTCTCTTGTCACTTCTGATGGTCCTCTAACTTTTGTGTTTGTCAGTCTCTGGTATTTTGGGTTCCACCCTTTTTCCTGGGGCACCACCCATCCCTGGAATGTAGCCTGAGAACTTCTCTGGGATTGAATTGGGTCCCTAAAGGGTAACAGATTCCCCACCCTTAAGGTAGGTGCTCCAGTATCATCAGATTTGTCACTGATCTTCACCCTGTGCTATCCTGAAAAGGCACAGATAATCTTGTGGCTCTCCCCCCAAGATTCCCTCCGAATACAGCTCTAGAACAGTAGGATAGCATCCACACATGTAAAAGGAAGAGAGACACTGAAAATCAAGACAGACCAACAGGACAAGACAGACCTTGACAGAACTGCGGACGGAGAAGACACAGGAAGATGAGTCGGACTGGTTGGAGCCCAACACAATGACCTTACGATCCGTCTTTTGGGTGAAAGTGAGCTGCGGGAAGACACAGACACATCAACATGGGAACATAGCAGAAAGTGTGAAGGGCTTTTTTCTCCATTTCCGAAAACACTAAAGCCATCTGCTATTGCTTTTACCTCTAAAACTAACCAAAGGTGGAGACAGAAGTGAGATTAAGAGCAGTCACTGAAGAGTTTTGCACCTGTGACTTTGGTAGTATATACGTCACAATGCACAAGAGTCTTTCCTTCTCCTTTCTTCCTTACCAACACAATGTTATCTCACACAACAGTCTAGGGGTAGACAGGTGAATCCTGTGAATCCAAGGAATTCCACAGGATGGAGCCAGAGCAGTTAAAGTGGAGCCATAATGCTATAACGGTGTAGTGTGAAAGGGTCCCTGAACTGAATGGCAAAAACTCTGACTAGAGGCTAGAGATGAGGACTATCAGATGGTGCTTACCTGAGTGACACCCTGCTTCTCTTCTGGGGAATCATCCCCATTTTCCTCCAAATGCTCCTGGCCCACGTCCATGAGGCGATTTTTTTCCTAGACACAGACAGACCACAAGTCATGTTTCTAGACATGCAAATCTTTTTTGTTTTGACTCATACATATCCTGCTTCAACATTTTGTTTATACCCACCTCCTTTGCCTGTTTTGCCCACTGACCTACCCACAAGACTGTCTTGACATGAAGAGTATGATGACTTCCTGAACAATGCCATCCTTCACAGATGCTATTTTTTTTTACAAGCAGAGTGAATTGGAAGCAAACAGATTCCTCATGCAGGAAGCACAACTGATATCTCTGCACCATAATATCCCATATAAACAACTGCAGCCTCTCCCTAAGGGCACTGAGCGAATTGAAAGCAAGCTCAGCCATGGAAATCCACAGGGTGACTTTGGCACATCACACACTGCCAAACTCCCGCTGAACAAATCTTGCCAAGAAAACCCCAAGACAGCTTTATTTTAGGATTGCCACAGATCAGAAATTACTTAAACGCACACAACAAGAACAAGGAATGTGAAACTTTTAGTCTACCATTAGATGAACAATCTGGCATTTGTAATTCATTGTGTCTATTCAAAATAACCAAGGAAGACAACCATTGTAACAGGAACCACTGAAGTAGATGAGCCTCAATGGAGCCTCAATAGATAAGACTCATTCAGAAGAGAACAAAAGCTTGAGTGCAGCCACCAAGAAGGCCCTTTCAGGTTCTCATCAGGGGCTGGAAGGACAGGGAGAAGAACACTCCCAAACCGTACACGCTGGTGGGTTCTATGTCAGCGAAGCAGTGGGTCTGTTCTGGGTTTTAGTTCAGATTCTAGAGAGGCCATATAAGTCCCTCCTACATTGTTTTGAGAAGCCTAGTACTAAAATAGGCTCAGCACTTTGGATAGCTCTTTCAAAGTTCAAACTAAACCCCAGAGTGATTTCAGGACCCTGCTGCCCTCAGAGACATCAGCCTCCACCACTCCAAAATAACTCAACACCTAAGCAAGCTCATACTAGAAATAGATAGCATTTAGGTAACCAGATCTTCAGCCACTGAGAGCTTTATATGACCTAAGTTTGGACAGTGCCCAGAAACAATGGACTAGCAGCCAATGACACTGCTGCAGCTGAGAAATCACATATAACTGGCACCATATATACTCCGCTGTCCTTGTAAAATCTGAGAGGGCCGGGAATCAGGTTGGAACGGAAACGTAGAGAAGTCGGAATTGTGGGTACTTCCATAAGCCTTAGCAAGAAAATAGGTTATTTCTTACCGCGTTGAGATCCCTGACAGCCTCTCCTTTCTCCTGTGCAAATCGTTGGCTCTCATCCAGCATCTGTTCCTCTGTCAAGCGAGCCTGGCCTTCCAGCCTCTGCACTGTTCTCTGGAAGGGTGGAGAGCATTTACATTTGTCAAAACACTAAGATTTCAAGGCAAGACAAAAATTCTCACCCCTGTGCATTCCCAAGGCTTGGAAATAATGACACATAAGCAACGCATGTTATGCAGTTGGCCAAGGTTGGTTGGGAAGTTCTGGGATCCAAAAGGAAACCTTTCCAGATGCTGGCCATCAGGGATCAGCACATGCAGTCAGGGTAGTCAGCAAGGTGAAAGCAGGATACATCACTCCTTCCTCCACCAGCTGGCTTGGTTTTAATTAGGTTTAATTAGCTCACCAAAAGGCCATCCGTTTGCATTTTCCTACTGAAAGAAAGCTCTCCATCCCACTAATAAAAAAATTGTTGCAGGCTAATCATGTTTGCGACTTATATAAAGAACCAGTGTGAATCTTTGCAAGGACTTTACCAGTTCAGACTGTAATCTGTAATGAGTTGCCTTTGGGGGGACAGGATACAGCAATAAGGAAGCAAAAGAAGTTACATTCCAGTATTGGCATAATGAATGGGAACAAAGCTACTCTACTAGTGTGATAAGCTATATTTCTGGTTAGTTGTTCAAGTTTCTTTTGAAAGACATTGTCAGGCGCTATCAGAAGCGTTGATGATAGGAATTTTTCTATTCTCAGTACTGCAACAAATAACATCAGCATATCCTCTTTTTAATCATCAGCACAAATAAAGGAATGGGTTGCTTTGAGGGAAAGGGGTTTTTCAAGCTCTATATATTCCTGCCGGTCTTGTATGCAATGGCAGGCAGCTTCCCCCAAGTCACTGCATCTGCCCCAAGTTTGAGCCCAGATTTACAGGAGGTCTCACCGGCACTGAATCTATTTAGGGCATGTGTTCAACACCCTGGAAAGCTCTTTAAAAGTTCAATTTAAAAGGTGGAATGGAGTCACCAACACCCTGAAATAGGAAGCACCAGGCACCATTGTTTCAATACAGATCAGTTATAGTTTGAAACAAAACTAAAGTACAACCCTAGGCTTGGGAACCAACTTAAAAATCTTTAGCTGATGAATCATCCGCCTTTATGTAGATTTAACTTCTAGATGAGCATATTGCCATAAAGCAAAATGCAAATACCTTTAGAAAGCAAAAGATGATGAAACTACAATTTAATAATCCTTTACTGAAAAGTATGGCCATCTTTAACAACATATTTTTGTATTAACTACCCTAAGGAAATTCCAAAACAATACACAGTCTTGTTAAATAAACTGGCAAGGCATTCATATGTGACCTTGCTGATGAAAAGCTGGCATTGTTGGTTCAAAACTTCCTCCCTTGCCAACCTACCCATTAAATTTTTAGTTGGTGAACCTACCCAATTTTATGTTGGCACTCAAAAGAAATGTAACTAGACCTGTATTTCATCCTACTTGGCACAGCAGGTTAGGACAAGCATCCTCAAGCAACACCAATGATTTTTTTTTAAAAGGAAAAGAAAACGTTTTACACGCACGGATTGCTGCATAGAAGAAAAAGAGCAGGATAGGAATGGAAAACCACTGGAGTGAGAACAAAGCCAAACATCTGGAAATGAATCCTTGAGAATCAGTGCTGCTTCCTACCTTCCTCTGATTGATGCTATTTTGCAACTGAGTGATCTCTTCAGTCAGTGCCTGACAGGTTGCTTCCTTCTCTTCTTCCAGTCGACTTTCTCGCTCAAGCTGCTGGAATTCTAGATCTTCATAGCATCTCAGGGCTCCTTCTAGCATTTCAGATGTCTGAAAAGAAAAAGTCAAAGTCAACACAAGAGCTTCTGTGGTCCATCCCTTAGGACTGCAAGTCCAGGTGTGTGAGAGCATAGACTCTTCTGCTCAGGTTGCCACAATTTGCAAGCCAGTGAAAGGCTCTCAGCTGAGATGGCAAGGCTTTCCATTTGTCAGATTGTGGGTTACAATAGATCTGAGAAAGTACTATTCCAATGTTGGTTGCAAAGGTAGGGAAAACATAAAAGCAACAAAAAGAAATACTGCTGCCACTGCTACTGCTGTAAAGGATGCACACCAAATCTCACAAGGCTCAAGGAAAAGGCTGGGCTAGTATCCTTCTCTTCAGTACCCTCCCCCCCCCAAATGTATCTCTCTCTGTGTGCACATCTTTTTGAAAAAATGAAAGTGTTTCGCACAGCTTGACATCCCAAACTTAGAGCCCTTTGGAGTTTTATCACGTGTTTCTATCCCCGAAGAGTTTTATCACATGCTCCACTCCCCCAAACGTTTTACTACGTGCTCTAGTCTCTCAAGAGCTTTACACATGTTCCAATCTTCCAAGAGTAACACTGCATGTGCCAATCTCTGAAGAGTTTTCCAAATCTACCACTCCCCCAAGGGTTTTACCACACACTCCAATCTCTCAAGACTTTTACCACATGCACCAGTCTCATAAGAATTTCACCATACGCTCCAATCCCCAAAAGGTTTGGCTATATGCTCCAGTCTTGATCTCCCAAGAGTACTCCATGCACCAGTGTCCTAAGGGTTTTACACACATTCCAATCTCCAAAGGGTTTTACCGCATACTCTAATCTCCTAAGGGTTATTATACACACGTACCAATCTCCTAGAACTTTTACCACTCACACCAATCTACCTTGAACTAGTTCTGCTGCTCACTCACCTCCTGTAGCTGCCTCTGCATCCGCTCCCGCATAGATTCAGGCTGACTGTCGAGGTGCATCTGAGATTCGGCATGTTGTCGCTGCAACTCTTCTACCTTGCGACGCTCCTCTTGCAGCCGTGCCTTCTCCTGCCCAAAATATAAGAGGGCAGGGTAGCGTCACTACATTCCCACAGGCGATATATATATATATGTACAGACACTCATTCTATCCTCACCTACCAGGTTTCAGGACAGGGCACACCTTTGATCCTCACAGTGATAACTGCCTGGGAGGCCTAGTTCTCACTGATGTGGTAACTCCCATCTTGCATTTAACAAGTCACCTGGCAGCCTTAAGCAGAGGTTGAAATGGTTATTTTGGGGCAACAACTCCTTGACTTTCCCCAGCCAGTATTGGCCAAAGTTGGACTGGGGATTTTGCGAGATGTAGTCCAAAAAAGTAAGTTTTCAACACAATGATCACAGGTGATCTACTCAGTGAGTTAGCAAGATGAATGAAGGATAACGCAAAAAGAATAGTGCACTCTCTTTCGCCTCCACTGGTTGGTTGAGTTTTAATTAGATTTAATGAGCCAACTAGGAGGCCAATAGTCTGCATTTTCATACTGAAAGAGAGCTCTACACTCAGCTAATAAACATACGTTACAGGCTAGTAATGTTTGTGGTGTATTTAGAAGACTGGGTGAACCTTTTGCAAGCTGTCTTTTGTTTAGAAAGTCAAACATCAGCAAAGAAGTGTGCTTTTTAAGCATTAATAAAATACATTCAATATACCATGTGGCAGAGGAGATGTTTTACCAGACTGTAAGCATGATGCAGTTAGGTAATAAAGCCTTTTGGAGCCCAATGTATGTTTAAGCATGTACATGTTTGATTTTAGCTCTTCAGCTGCAGCTGTGCTGCAGAAATAATGCAGTTTGTCACTGCTTTTACTGCCATAGCTCAGTGCTATGGAATCCTGGGATCTGAGTTCGTGGTGGCACCACAGTTCTCTGAGAGAAGACTCAATGTTTCACAAAACTACAAATCCCAGAAGTCCACGGCATTGAGCCATGGTAGTTAAAGCGGTGCCAAACTGCATTCTCTCTGCAGTGCAGATGCAGACTTTCGGCTTTTTCAAGCTGGTTTAACTTGTTTAAGTTTTTATCATGTTTAAACTCACAGAGAGAGAGTCCACTTAGGTGTAACTGACTCCAGTGCCACCTAGTGACTAAACTATCCAATGAAACTATATGTATACTGTGCTAGCCAAATGGCTGTAATAAAGTTGTTGTTGTTGTTGTTGTTGTTGTTGTTGTTATATGTATACTGGGGGGAAATCCTCTCTTGCTGATAGTAGGCTCAACCTTTGGTCCAGCGTTCCTCACACCTTTGCATTATTTATTTGGGAGAAGTCATTACTGCAGTTATGCTTATGACACTTCGCATCTCTACTCTAAATACTTTAATCTAAATAATTTAATTAAATACTATTCTAAATACACTAATCTGAATAGCTGAAAAGATACGGTTCACAGGTCAGAACAATGTAAACATCAAAAAATAGGAAACAAGGTCTCTAAATGATCAAAACACCAGCAGAAAACCAAGGTGGGAAGAACACAAACAGATAATGACAAAAGTGTTAATAGAACAGTGAAAATAGTATAAGAAACTTAGTGGGTACAAAATGGAAAGCCTACAGTATAACAGAGTACTGTATTACAACTAAGGCAGTATGTAAGCAAATGACAACTATATAAATAATGTTGTTGCCGTCATATGCCCACAAATTGCCTTCCATTTATGGTGACCCTAGGAATGATAGACTTCCCAAATCCCCAATCATCATTCATCTCACTCAGGTCACTTTCAAACTCAGGGCCATGGCTTCCTTGATCGCACAGACTTTTAACCCCACTGCACCCTAACAGGTTGCAACCAGGATAAGGGATGCAGGCGGGAATTAACCTGCTTAATTTGCATTTAATTCTGCCATCTGTACATCGTCCCACTTTCCTCAGAACTGGCCTTTTACAATATTACACACTGGTGCCTCGCAGCGTTTCAAAGGTCAGTATAAAAATCAGAGAAATTTGCATGCATTGCAACTGCAGATGCATCCAGAGAAATCCGGCACAGACTCTAGACAAGAACTGCATCTTTTGAAAGCTGTTGACAAAACAGAGAGAGAAGCACCTCACCTTCTCCCGCTCAGTGTGACACTTGCGCTCCGTCTCAGCAAGCCGCCTCTGCAGTTCCAGCAGCCGCTCTTCTTCCCGTCTCAGCTCTTGCCTCTCTTCTTTCAGTTCTCCTTCCACCAACGCACCTTCCAGGTCCATCTGCCACAGAAGGGAACCATGTTAGAAGAACTGGACCAGAACATCCCAGCAAGAGCATGGAAGTGATGGCTCAACCCAACCACCAGGAGGCAGAGGTGCAAACAGATGCAAACAGGGAGACACAGAAGATCCCCAAAGTCTTGTGTGACTTCCAAGGTTTCCTGCTCAAACCACTTGAGAACACTCCCTGCGTTGTGAAGAGCACCCTGGATTTCCCATTTGGTGGAACCAGCAGGTTCTGTTCTCTCTCTGTGTCACCCTTCCCCATCTGCCTGGGTGCGGTGCTTTCACAAGACAGGTTTTACAGGTGCCAACAGTTCTGCAATGGAAACCCTCTTCCCTGTGACTAAGAGGCCATTCTGCTGTCATTTTTTTTTTGTAGCAGAATGTTGTAAATAACCTCACTCATGCATTCTGGGTTTATTATTCACACTATGGAACTTCATCTATGTTCATCAATATGAGTTCCATTGCTCACACATGCAAACACTCGGATAAACATGGAGTCAACAATCCAAATGTATTCAGAATGCATCCAAGGCATGCAAAGTTTGATCCCGAAGTATCTCAGGTCTGTTCCAATCGCTTATTCACACTGCCAATGATATGAACATTTTAAAAAAAAACTCGGGGGGAACCTGGTATCGATTATCCCAGGTTAAGGGGTGTTTTGGCAGCCCCACAAAAAACTTAATAAGGTGCATTCAAAATGCATTTGGGATGCATTCCGGATGCATGTGAGCAACAGAGATTCAACCCAGAGTCATCCTGGGTTATTTTCACCATCTGAATAGGGTCTCAGGGTGGGGTACTGAAGAAGCCAAGGTGTACCTCAATATTCAGCTCCTTCTTCCGGTGATGCAGCTCCTTGATCCGATTTTCGAGAGCCGCAATCTTATTAAGAACACGGAGCGACTGTTGCTGCTCTTCTTTTGCACGACCCCCGGACCTTCTTGCACATGGACTCCCATTCTGGGAGGGAAGGATGGTATGATTAGGACCTACAAATATCCTGGCTTGGCCAAGTAAAGCCACTGTGTGACTTTGAACAAGTCACACTCTCTCAACCTTAAAGGATGGCAATGGCTAACCCCCTCTTACGGAACTTGCTTACGGTTGCTGAATTAGCCCACAGTGCCAAACTCACATGGGTTTTAAAGGACAAAGTGAAGATTATTATTTATTTATTTTTGAAAGCTTGGAGACCATTTCTGGACTTTTGAGCAATACGAAATCCAGTGATGCAATAGTTTGTGTCAATGGCTACTAAAATTTTAGAAGTAGGGTTATCCGGTTGGAACTGTAATGGTAGACTAATATATTTTGTCTTTCTTATGGCTTTTCTCCCCCATCTTTACAGTCTGAATCCAGGGGGGCAGAGCCCTTTTGTGTCTCAGTTAGTTAGTGATTAGTGTTATAGTTAGTTTCTGAGAAGTGCTTTACGTTTTTAGCATTATGTATTCATTTTAGTTTAGTTCTCAATGATGTGTGTGCATTTCTTCACTTGTTTTTTTTAAATTCATCTTCTCTTTCTTGTATATTTTTTCCTTTTTGAATGTTTATGATGTTAGTTGCAAACTAGATTGTCTGTATTAAAATTAATAAAAAATTAAAAAGCACGCCTGGTGTGGAAAGGTCCTTCTCCGTGGCTTACAGACTCTGGAACTTCCTAGAGGAGTTAGACCAGCATCTTCCTTGCTAATCCTTCATTGGCACGTAAAAACCTTTACATATATGTGTGTGTGTGTGTGTGTATCAGTAGGCCTTTGACTGCGGCTTTCAATGACTGATGGCTTCTAAGGTTGTGTGTGTGTTGTGTGCCTTCAAGTCATTTCCGACTTATGGCAACTCTAAGGCAAACCTATCATGGGGTTTTCTTGCTTAGAGAAGGCTTGCCTTTGCCTTTCCCTGAGGTTGAGAGCATGTGACTTGCCCAAGGCCTCCCAATAGGAATCAAACCCTGGTCTCCAGAATCATGGTCTAACACTCAGACCACAATGTTATTGATAGTTGAACCATATTTTGGTGTGACATGGCTTTTTTGTTTTGTTTTGCTTTGTTTTTTAGCTCTATCTGTTTTAACTTTTGTAAACCACCTTGAATCCCAGACTGGGGGGAGGAAGGTGGAATGATGATGATGATGGTAATAATAATAGTTTTATTATCATGCTGGGGCCATCTTCTGTCCCATTATCAACAGAAATAATGGGTGTGTGTGGTGGGTGTGTGAGTGTGGGTTTGGGCATGTAAGAAAAACATGAAATAAAATTGATTTCTGAAATGTCACTTACCCCATTCTTGGCACTGTCTATGCTACTGGCTTCATCGTCCTCTGTATAGTCATTGGAGTTGCCTCCTGGACTGGAATCATTTTCTGAAGAAAGGGAGTCCCCTTCCGTATTGGCTTGGGTTGGCGATCCCTCCTTTTCTGGGTACTGGTGGCACTTGGGCACATCCTCAAGATGATCCTTTTCCAATGTGGCTGGATAAGGGCACAGCTCTGACTGGCTCAGTACTCCCATGGCTTCTGTGTTCTGAAGCACCATTGCTCAAGAGCGCATGGTCCCTGTGTCCTACGGTTGTAAATAAAGAACACCTGCTTTATTGCGATGCCCTGCTGAGCCTTGCTCATAACCTCTCAAAGTTGCTAGCCGGCATTTTTTCCTAGCTTGCTAAGAGGCTAATAAGCAGGGAGGCCTGTTATCCATTACCAAAAAGGAGGAAATGCATCATTAGACAAATGCATATTATTTGCATATCATTTGCATATGATACTTGGTGTGCACACATACTTGGAAACAATTACTGCAGTTTTGACACCGCTTTCACTGCCATGGCTCAATACTCTGGAATTCTGGGATCTGTAGTTTTATGATATCTTTAGCCTTTCTCTCTTGGAGAGCTCTGGTGCCACAACAAACTGAAATCCCGGGATTCGATTAAGATGGAGCCATAACAGTTAAAATGGTGTCAAACTGCAAAAAGGCATATGTGAAGTGTCCCGAACATTAGACGTACACCACAGCAAATATCATTATAGACTGAGTATTGTTTTCCTAGTTAGAAGACCAGCCCCGTTCATTTGCAACTCACTATCATAAGCAGAGATCTAGCCCTCTGGGGCTTTGTATGCTGAAGTCAGCATCCCACACTGTGTGAATCCCACAAATTCACACAGCATGGAGCACCCTGCTTTCTGTGTTTGTGTTTTAAGACACAGGACTGGTTATATCACTCTCAAGAGTCTAGTCTCCTGAGTAGGAACACTCTTTGAATATAGAAACATCTTGGTGAGAGACAGGTGGGAACTAGAATCACAAATTGCTCTACTAAATTCAAAACAAATCCCTCCGGTTCTGGGGTGTGATCTGGAGCCGGCAGCTACAAAGGGATGGGTAATACTCCCAGTGCGCACGCATGATATCTCTGATAACTTAATTTCCTGGGTTTATTTGAGAAATCCCTTTCTGTCTGTTTTCTTCTACCCTGTTATCTCTAGAGATGGAGGTGGAGCTGAACAGAAGGGCTAGATAAGGCCCAAACATCCATCATCACGAAAGTCAAACATGTGTCTCGGTTTAAGGTTGCCAGACTGAAAACTGGAAAGGACCCCTGGATCTTTAGTAGCTGTTTAGCAAAGGCAGTTTCAGCAGATGTTCTTTGTCATAAAACCAGCTAATACTCAACATTACCTGAAATTCATTCATCTATAAAACAAACATTAAAGGTACAGGAGCCCTCTCCTGTGCTGTTATGGCATGGTCCACAATGACACAATCTCCCCTACCTAAGTGGGCCTCAGTAACACACTTTAAGTGTTCAGGAGCTATTGCAGAAACAAATATTTGTTTGATGTGCACTTCAGAGATCACGTATTACTAGTTTTGTATCAAGTGTGCTGGCTTCCACTGCACCTGTGAGCTCAGTTCAGAGTGTTGGTTTTCACCTATGAAATACTAAATGCCTTGGAACCAAGATATCAGAAGGTTAGTCTCCTCCCGTTTTGCAACTGCAGCCCTGATTTAGGTCAGCTCCCTCTGAATAAATGTTTCAGCCATCAGTCCTTCAACCTCCAGTTGAGCTTTTGGAACTGTTTTAATGTTATCATCAGTGGAATCCTATGGGACATTACACATAATATATAGGATTGTACTTATGGTGCTGCATAATGGATTCTGGCCAGATCCCACCAAAACCATACTTACTGGGAAGAACCCTTTGGGTCGAGATTATTGATGATCCTTTCCCTGGTTGACCAAAAAGCAGTTGCCTGATGTTCCTACCCTCTCCTGGGAGCAATATCTGGTGGAACGGGCAGAAAAAAACCCTTTGCACCAGACATTGCTCATGCAATAGGGATGGAAACTCCTGGCAACTACTTCTCATTTAACAGAGGAATGGAGCCCCCTCAATCCCAGTGGCTACATAGGCCCTAAAGTAGTCATAAATACATAGCAGTTATGAACGAATAACCGTAGGTTGTGTAGCTGTAACTATCCAAAACGATTTTAGAATTATCATCCCCATCACCACTTTTTATTGACATGCTGCTTTTATTCCCAAGCCTCAAGGCATATTTAATACAATATGGCTAAGATGTCGTAAAGGTCAATATTCGAATGCAATTAAACTGTTAAACAATTTACTGTAAGCTTAATTTAAAAAAATAATACAGGGTAGTTTAAATAACAGCTCCCGGTAGAGTCACCAAGGAATATTAAGTGCTGCAGGCTACATTCAGAGCAAAGCAACAGCAAACCACCTGTGAGCATTCCTTGACTAAGAAAACCCAGTGAAATGTATGTGGTTGGCATAAGTCAACAGGTGACTTGAAGGCACATACACACAGAGAAAACATACCATTCAAGATCCCTTGTTTAAAAACATTTAAAAACAAAAGCCAGTCCTTTCAAAATGAATTTAAAGCAGAGGTGGACAAAGTGCAGTCCTTGGGACTTCCAAAAGACCTCAGTAACCACATCTAAAAAAAGGTTTTTTTAATGGAGGGGGGACCAATTTTGGGGCAATCTTTTGCCATAGAAGGAGTCAAAACAGCCTAAAATGCCATCCCCCCCAAACCCTGCAAAGCTCCTCCAAACTTCCCAAAAACACCAAAAAGGAAAGGGGAAAATGCCCCAAAATGGTAGCCAGAAAAGCCATCATGTCTCTTATTTGTGAGGCTTGGTGGTTTCTTATATGAATGACATACTCTATGCAACTGTGGCTGATGCTTCTTGCATCATGCTTGATGACATTACCAGGGTCTGCTTTTCATAACATCATCCGGACCGTTCTCCTGTGACATTTTAAAGGTCATCACTTTTTGCTGCATGAGGAAAATGACAAGATGGCACCCCTCTCCCATTTCATGTACACCAGTGTTGGTGACGTGATCTTCTCCTCCAGCAATGCAGCAAGTTAATTCGGGGATACAATGCAGGATACATTATGGGCCCTACATGCATCTGTCTCTGAAAGGGAAACAGCTGAAGATTCTAGAAGGAAAAAGCAGAAGTCTACTATCTCTGGATAAACAGCACCTAGTCTCATCTTAATGGTAGAGCTGGCATTTTTGATGCCACTTTATTACTCTCCCATTAGGTTTCCATAGTCTCTTGGAGTCTTAGTCCAACTCAGAAATCACTACACCAAGACATTCCAAAATCTGTCCAAACATTGTCAACTCTCGCTGTTCCATACATCTGTCACCTGAGCCACACACCTTTGGCATACGTCCCAACTAAACTAGTTGTGTTCCCACCGGGTTCCTTTTATGCACATTTTGACAAGACAAGACTAGCAAACAATCTAATCTCATTTGATGTATAAGGGCACATTTATGCTACAAGCTTTAAGCCGGTGTGACAACCATTCTCCCTCCCCAGAGAATCTGGGAACTTTAGCGCAGTCCCCTTCTCAGGGAAGTCAAACATCTGTGGGTTGGACGGTTGTGTGTGTCTTTCTCTGCACATGAACAGAGTGGCACATGCATGCACATGCACACTAAAGTGTCATAAAGCTCTCAACTGACTATTTCAAATATTTGCCACTGATAAAGTACACAGTATTGTGTTGTTTTTTAAGCGTTATCTTTTTGTATAGTGGGCCCTTGGTATCCACTGGGATTTGGTTCCATGACCTCCACAGATACCAAAATATGTGGGTGCTCAAGTCCCATTATATGCAAAGGTGTAGTAAAATGGGGTCTCTTATACAAAATGGCAAAACCAAGGTTTGCTTTTTCAAATTTATTTTTTAAAATATTGTCAAGCCATGGATGGTTGAATCTATGGATGCATAAATCGTGGATATGGAAGGCCAACTGTATTTTGAACTGTTAGCAACATATTGCAGGACCATATGTACATTTCCATAGTGTCAGATGAAAACCATTGCCTTGCACATGTTTAAATCAAGGGAGGATGCAGATCTATTTGTAGATTAAGCAAATATAGTGCTTAGAAAGTGGAAAGGCACTTTCAGCAACATGTAACAGTGAGGGTAGCTTAATATTAGAGTATATGCTTTGCACATGGAAGTGCAAAGTCCCAGTTCAATTCTAGACATGCTCAGTGTGGCTCATGAAGGGAAGCACTTTTCTCTGTCTAGTTTCTTCATAGCTGCCTTTCCACGTCCTCCTATTCCTCTTCTGATTTCTTTAACTATTTCAATGTCTTCATCATCTACTTTAAAGTTATATAAATAATCTGAGGTATCGGCTGGGGTTTTGTTCCAGGGCCCCCATGGATACCAAAATCCATGGATGTTCACATCCTATCATATCCAATGATATAGCAAAGTAATATCTGATATAAAATGAAAAAATCAAAGTTTGCTTTTGGAATGTATATATTTATTTGAATATTTTCAAACCTTGGATGGCCGAATCCATGGATAAGGAATCCATGGATACAGAAGGCCAACTGTATTTTCTTAATGTTCAGCCGTAAGCCTGTATTTGCACTTTCTTCTTTGACTTCCTTCACTAGTTTTTCTAAGTCACTGCTATTTTCTCCTAGTAATATGGGATCACTCCATGTCTTAAATAGTTAATAATAATAGTTGATGTTCTTTCCTCCAGTTTCCACGCCTCTTTCTTTTTGAGCCTAATCTTGATTTATATATTATATGTTCAGCATACAATTTGCAGTTAGGGAGTGCCATTTAGGATCTTAGTGCTCTGGTCCCTTAACAAAGTGCAAATCCCAGGATTCCACAGGATGGAGCCACGACTGTTAAAGTGGAACCATAGTGCTATAATTGTGCAGTGTGAAAGGATCCCCTAATATGAGACAACTAAGCCATCCATGTTATGTGAAGTGTTAAAGTTCTTACACAATTGCAAACCTAATCATGACAGCAAGGTCTCCTTAACTGTCTGATAAGGATCAATAATGCTTCACTTCAGCAACCCACATGCTTGTTATTCCTTATCTCCCCATGCCCTGTTTCTCTCCACTTGAAATGCTTTCGCACTGGACAGAAATAACACCAAGGTCAACGTTTTCCACCGAACTGGGTAAAATGCCAACCAAGGAACTGGAAGGGAAAATGCCAGGAGATTTGCTGAGACATTAATATGCATGTGTGTGTTTTGGATACACACAACAAGGAAAGGAGCCCTGATTTGCATGCTTTGTACATTTGTTAAGGAAATGGCCAAAGCTAAACTGGAAAATGTGTAGTAATCAAAGGTAATAAAGAAGAAATACAAAATAAGAAAAAGAAAAGGAGATAATTTTTACAACATAGCATCTTAAGAGTAGTAATGTGGAGTGGTCCTTAGGATTGTCTACTAGAGAGCTATATTCATGCAAGACATTAGTACCTCCTAGCAGAAAATTAAAAGTGCCCCATTAAAATACAAATTGCCACTAAGGAGCTCTACCTCTATAATTCAGGGAGGGTCCTAGTGTTCTCTAAATAAGGCACTCGATCCTATCTGATCTTGGAAGATCATCCTTGGTTAGTACTTGGACAAGAGACCACCAATGAATACCGGATGCTGTTGGCTATATTTCAGAGGAAGCAATGGGCAAAACCACCTTTGAGTATTCCTTGCCTAAGAAAACCCTATGAAATTCGTGGAGTCACCACAAGTTGACAGGTGACTTGAAGGCACACGCATACATGCGCTAACACAGCATTGTACGTACACAACCAAACAATGAATCCCAGCATCGCATAGGATCAAGCCATGGCAATGAAAGTGGAATCAAACTACTGTAATTGTATCATTCATGTGCACCACTGTTGTTGTTGTTGTTGTTGTTGTTGTGCTTCAAGTCATTTCTGGCTGTTAGTACACCCTGCATCCCCTGTATTTGGGGTCTTCATATTTTCATATCTGGTGCCAGCATGTTCACAGGAGGTCACAATGACCTTTGGAACATTAGGTGGACTTCCCTTGAGAAAGGAGCAAAGACCTGAGGACATGTGTAAGACCCAGGAAAAACTGAATTACTCCTTCTTCCCTCCAAATTCTTGAATATCCTCTTACACCTTGAAACAAAGGAGAAGCCAGATCTTTCTGCCTACTCCCCGTTATGCTCTCAGCCAACATTTCTGTCCCTTCACCCTTCATCCTTATCCTATCACTGTTTTTGTTACCCTAACATTAAAGCCATTAACTAGTCTAGAAGCCTATTATTGATTCCTGGGAAGATTATCAGATCTTTAGTTTTTTTTCTTTATTACCTTACACCATGGTACACCCCTTGAGGCTAGGATCTCAGATATAAATATTGGTCCCAAAATCTAGCCTCCCTGCGCACACCTTATGCAAACATACTGTGCTCCATGTATGAACTAAGTCCCTCTCTGGCCCAAGTCTGAGCCACTTCCCACGTTGCTTGGTCTACTCTTCGGACAGGTAAATATTGCCCTGTTTAAACCCCTCAAACTCCTCTTCTATCCAATTTCCACAACTCCATTTCAGTTAGCTCTGAATGCAGTGAATTGCTATCTTGTGTGTGATTACATTCTGCATGAATGAATGAATGAATGAAACATTTATTTATATCCCACCCCTTTCGTTTTGGGGATCGAGACGGGTAACAGCATGATTTATACACTACACAATAATAAAACAACAAGACCCATGAGACCCTGACCCAACCCTCCCTCCCAAACTATAAGATTTAAATAATAAAATCATGATTAAAAGTTTAGTACTTCAAAATTATTATATAATCCACGAATGACGAGAAGATGTGGTGAGAGGGGCGGATTCAATCGGTTCTGGACGTATTTCTAATTAAAACCTTCTAAATTCACCCAACCATGACTCCTTCTCAGTGAGTATTGATATACACAGATGCCAATGATCCTAAACTTACTCAGCCTCTTACTCAACCACTATGGCATAAATCCGGTTCGCAGCCCAGATTCGAATCCCCATTTGTCCACAGAAATCCACTGGACGACCTTAGGCAGGCATACATCTGGTTGCTAGCCCTCACTAGAGCTTAAGCTAGTTCCCCCAACATTTAAAGAAAATATGGCACATTTGGTGGCAACCTTCCCAATTCGCCACCTTTCTTTAGATAACACAATTTATGGTAACTCTAAGGTGACCCTATGATGGGGTTTTCTTGGCATGTTTCTTCAGAGAGGATTGCCATTGTCATCCTCTGAGGCCAAGAGAGTGTGACCTGCGCAAGGTCACCCAGTGGATTTCTGTGGATGAATGGGAGTTCAAACCCTGGTCTCCGGAGTCATAGTCCAACACTCAAACCACTACACTATGCTCGCTCTCTTAGATATACCACTATGGTCTAAATCTGGTTTCTAGCCCTCACTAAAGGAGATGCATTGAATCAATGGGATTTATCTATGGTTAACTCACCACTGATTGAATGTGTCTGTGCTAGCTGGGACTTACCAACATGATGCTAGACTATGTCTCCATGTGCATGCATTAGCCCCTTCCTACACAAACGTATGTCCTAGTTTCTATTGCATTGTAAGAAAGGTGTATCATTTTACATACACCCTTCTGTCATCTCTCTCACTCCGTACCTCACCCAGGAGAAGGTGGGGCTTGCCTCATTAAATCTTATGTATTTCCATAGGGAAGAATGGAAAACAAACAGAGAAAGACAATTGGACTTGACAGACTGCCTATTATTGAAAAGGCTCCAAGTAGGAGTCCTGGTTCCTAGCTGAAGAGGCCATTTCCACATTGCCAAAATTAAACGATTTTTTAAAAGTGACTATATGGATTTGTATATGAATCTCTCTGTGTGTACGGACACAAACATAGAAATAATTACACTTATATAAAATACAAGGGATCCCACCATAGTGTGGGAACTGTGCCCAGGATCTCTTTCACCTCCGATGTGATGCCACTCAGTGGGATCAGGCCAGGTTAAGACTTGGTCGGGGAATCACAGAAGTGCATCTACATTGTAGAAATAATACAGTTTGACAGCACTTTAAGTGCTGTAACTCCATTCCACAGAATCCTGGTTGTAGTAGTTTTACAAGGTTTTTCGTCTTCTCTGATGGTGCCTCACCAAACTTCAAATTCCAGGATTCTGTAGGATGGAGCCATTTTAAAGGGGTGTCAAACTGCATTCTTTCTCCAGAACAAATGCATCCTGCCATGGCTCCAAACTACAGAATTAACCTCCACAAGAAATGGAAATGTCACCCCTGTACTCATATTTGAAGAAAGAGAAGTCATTCTTCCCACTTATATTTATTCTACCAGACCAGAGTACAAAGTATGCAGAAAGTGATTTGTTTTGCCCCTAACCTCTGGCACTTTATGAAGGAAATAATGGGCGATGAATCACACACTTTTTCTTTATAGATTACTCAGTCCTGAAATGGAAAAGGATCATTCAGCACCTTTGAGACTAACTGAGAGAAAGAAGTTGGAAGCATAGCCTTTCATAGATTTAAGTCTACTTCATCAGACTCAGTCCTTGAATGTATACCTGTGTTGTTGTGTATTATTTATATGCATTATGCTATTATTTCTTAGATTGTGCGCCATGGACAGGTTTACTTTATCCATTTTATTGTTTGTATATACAGTGTTGTGTAAATCTACAGCACTATATAAATACTGTAATGCATAATGATAATAATAATATTAATAATAATAATAATACATATTAATTAAAAGAATTGTTCCCAATGTCTTCATTTATTTGGTGTGTGTGTGTGTGTGTGTGAAACATTTGTTGTTGTTGTTGTTGTGTGCCTTCAAGTCATTTCCAACTTAAGGGGAGCCTGAATAAAGTCTCCTTGAGTCCCATTTTGGGAGAAAGGTTTGACATAAAGAAATAAACAGAGTCAAAGCACACAATATCTCAAAAAATGTCTACAGAGGAGTGCATCTTTACAAATGACACCTTCTGCTCATGTTAAGTAGGATCACAAAACTGGAAGAAACCTCAAAAGTCATCTAGTCCAAGGGTTGGCAATAAGGACCCTCGAAATGTTTTGGACCTATAACTTCCATCAGAGTCAACAGTAATAGCTGGTGAGAGTTTCCAAAACCATAGGAAAAGGACATAGTTGTCCAGCCAGCCTAGTCCATCCCACATAATCTCATTCTTGAAACTTAGACATCCAAAGGAGAGAAGGAAAGTCCACCTCCATCTGAGGCCATCTCTTCCATGATTGCACCCTAAAAGCAATTGCCTCTCACTTAATATTTAACAGTCTCTGCTAATTCTTCTGCCCAATTAAATCGGAAACGCCTTTTACAGTGTTGTATGTAACTGACTATCCATCTCATTGTTGCACATCCAACTTTCTATCCATCCAGTCCGGTGACACTGATGAAGTCCTCCATTTTGTCCATAGGAGATGCAGGTTCAAATCCTTATATTCCAAAAAAACACCTTAGTGGTCATCTGTATACAAGTCATTGCCTCTAATGTAACCTCCTGAGTATTAGTCAGAGAATGAGCGAAGGGTGTTCTTTAATCCACCCTGAAACTTTAGGACAGACTAAAAAGAAATATGAAAGGGATGGACACAGTCCAACCCAAGGGCTGGATGGGCCCCAAGATATTGTTATGGCCCTCATCCCCTCCAGATTCCCTGGACTGCGCTTTTCTGGTCAAAAAGAAAACAACTAGTAGTACTTAAAACATATCGTGAGACAATGCATCCACACTGCAGAATTAAAGCATTTTGACTCCACTTAACAGCCAAGGCTCTATGCTATAGATTTGTTGTTTGGTGAGGTACGACACCAGAGCTCTCTGACAGACCAAGATGAATCTCACACCAAACCCAGGATTCGGTAGGATAGACTCGTGACAGTTAAAGTGGTGTCAAACGGCTTTAATTCTGCAGTGTGGATACACCCAGTATGACTCCATGGTAAAGACTATACTGCTCAGTAAAATGGAAGGCAGTGGGGAAAAGAGGAAGATCACATTACAGGTGGATAGTCTCCATCATGGAAACTGCCCTAAGTTTGCAAGACCTGAGCAGGGCTGTTGACAGCAGGTTTGGAGGTCTTTCATTCATAGGGTCACCTAAGTCCAAGACCATTTGATGGCAAACAACAACAACAACATGGTAGTTTTGGAGAAGCAATTCATCTCTAACTAACTCTTTCTGCCCTGTTTAATATAAAAAATGACCCATTTTTCAAAACCAAAAGTGGACTGCTAGACAATACTGGTTTTTTTAAATGGATTCGTTGCCTTTTCCTACAGTCGGTGCAGCTGCCAGAGGGTCCTGAAGCAGAATGCGGTTTCAGATCCATCACTGCTTCACTTCTGCCCACCCTTGAAATATATTTTCAGTACCAAAAGTGGGCTTCCAGATAATTCTGTGCTTTTTAAAATGGATTGTGCCCTTTTTTCACAGTCAATGCAGCCCTCAGAGGGTCCTGAAGCAGAAGTCAGTCCCTGGATCCATCACCATCCGTCACCCGCCTTTGAAATAAATTGTAAATATCTTACAAGGTGTGTGTGTTCTGGACAATCAAATGTCAAAGTGATGTTCGATGAACTGTGATCAAATTGCTTTTTGGGTCCCCCCGTTTTGATATCACAATCTGCTGAACTGTATCTTGAAATTATAATTTCAAAGGCCTTTTTGGAATCCCGGTCTGAACTGCCTTGTGTCCCAGCTTTTGAGCAAATGCAAAATATGTCAGATGAAGCAATACTTCTCTGCCGCTATCCTTAATGTCCAATTGGGATAATTATGGCCTTCCATAAAGCAGCAGTGGAAGAAACGGCTTGGCTCGGCTATTTTCCAAACCAGTTGAGCAAGAAACAGAGAGAGAGAGAGAAAGGTACAAAACGATGACTGTAGTGACCTGGTACAAACAAGCTGGAAAGATCGGAGTCTGGCTCCGCTCCAGCTTCACTTCCTTATGGTGAAATAGCAGTGACCTCTCTTCTCTCTGTGCACTGGCCAACAGTTCTTGTGCTTTTACCTTTCCAAACTTACCCTTCCCCCTAAATGCCTACATACACAGAAGAGACCAGGATCTAGCATTTCTAGGAACTCCAACACTAAAAAGTCCCTTCTTTTCTTTTGCTTAAAAAAGGGGAAATAAATCCCTTTGGACTCTCCCTGCATAAAGGACATCACTTTCTCAAGCCCTGCAAAAGCCACCCTCTGAACTTCTCTCTCTTTTTGGAAACCACCCCATGAGGTTTCCAGACCACATAGCAATCCCAAACCTAGCATTTTAATGCTCCTTTTCATGATGATGCTGAAGGGGAAGTTTAGCTGGGCTATGTCTGCTTTTCACCATTTCGCAGAGCTTGGGGGAAATGACTTTGGGCAATTCTAGCTTCCAGAATCTCCAGCAAACTTGGAACCGTTATTGAAAAGATATTCACTTTACCAAATTTGATGATTTTGCCACTTCAGATCGCTCTCTCTCTCTGGAGTTTATCACACTGTGGCTGATTTCGGCATTAAAGAGAGCTTAAAGTGCATTTAAAGCATCGCGGAAATGGTGAGTAATCCCTTGAATGATTATCACATGCAATTGTACAAAGGGATATCAGAAATGCATTGTCACTGAAATCCCGAAAGAAAAAAAGATGTGCATTAATGCTTCTTCGTGACCACTTTAATGGCAGGTTTTGTGCGACATCGTATGAAATTGTTACATGTAATTACATGATTTTTCCGGGATATTCACGGGATGAACTCCCGATCTCCTTCGTGTGATAAGCTCCTCTCTCTCTAATGTCTTTTCTTTTCTTTTGGATAGAGGTTGGCTGCAGCCCCAATGCAGAAATAATCTAGTTTGACACCACTTTAACTGCCACTGTTAAATGCGATGAAATTTTGTAAACTCTAGTTTTGTGAGCCATTTAGCTTTCTCTGTCGGAGAGTTCTGGTGCCACAACAAACTACAATTCCCAGAATTTCATAGCATTGAGCCATGGTAGCTAAATCAGCGTCAAACCAGATAATTTCTGCAATGTGGATGCAGCCCCCGTCTTCATTCAAAGTCATTGTTTTCATAGCCAGATTCCAGGATGGAGGGGATGTCCAAATCACAATGACTTCTAACCCCACTCCCTTAACGCAGGACAGCAAAAAATAAAATACAATTTTTAAAAATTACCCATACTGCATCCACACTGCAGTAATAATCCAGTTTGACACCATTTTCACTGCCATGATTCAATTGAATGCTATGGAGTTTGGGGGAGTGTAGTTTGTTGTGGCACCTGAGCTCTCTGACAAAGAAGGCTAAATGGCTCACTAGAGTTCCCAGAATTTCATCGCACTGGACAATTAAAGTGGTGTCAAAGTGGATGGTTTCTGCAGTGCAGATGCAGCCCCAGAGTGGAGAAACTGACTCCAGTAATTAATTAATTAATTAATTAATTAATAATACCACTTAATAATACCCTTGGTATCCTCCTCCTCCTCCCACTAGGGATGACAACCTCACATTGAGAGCCCCTTTATCCCCCAAACACCACCAAGATCATTCTCTCTAATGCCTTGTCTTGTTTCTTGGAAAGAGGTTGGCTGCATCTGAACTGCAGTTCCCATTATCCCCCAAACACCACCAAGATCATGCTTGTCTTTTCTTTTCCTGGGGGGAACTACAGATCCTACAATCCACCCCCCACAAACAGGCAAGCCCAGGGTGACTGAAATATAATTGCTTAGTCCAGAGACTGGGAGAAAGGAAAGAAGGAAGGAAGAAAAAGAAAGAAAGAAAGAAAGAAAGAAAGAAAGAAAGAAAGAAAGAAAGTCTGATTTCTCAGTAAATGAGGAAGAGAAAAACAAAGAAGGTTTTAAAGAGGTCACCATTCTCTGTCCTAATTTCTGGGGCTACAACTTCCAGAATCCCCCTCCAGCCAACTCTGGATTCTGGGAACTATAGTCCTATGAAAAGGAGCAGTTCTTTAAACTCAGCTTCTCAGGGCTTGGGAATCTGGTCTTCTGTGATGGACAGCTGCCACTCAAACAGTGGAGGGTCTATCCTGAAGATCGCAAGCTAGAAGACAGCCAAGCAAATGCACAAAAGACCCGCAAAGAGACACAAACACACACTTGGTGGAATGGGTTTCTCCTACCTTCTCCTTCTGCCTTGGCTTGCAGTGTCAGCCTCCAGCAGCTCTGCTCTTGCCTCCCTGGCGTTCAAACAAGTTTTACAACCCTTGCTTTGGAAAAACACACACACACACAAAACACAACCTGTGACATCAGAGCCTGCCAAAGGTTGGCAAGGAGAGAGAAACCAGCCTGTAAAGGAACCAGCTCTGGTCAGCCCAGAACTCTGAAAAGTGAAAGAGGAGAAAAGGGTTCCTTCTTTCTCGTGGTGACAATCTCTACAGAATTGCTAGAAATAGGACAGAAGAATAAAATAAATCGGCGTCTCTCTCCTTATTCATAGAATCATAGAGCTGAAAAGAGACCACAAGGGCCATTCCAATCCAACCCCATCCTTCCATGCAGGAACTCACAATCAAAGGACCACTGACAGATGGCCATCTAACCTCTGTTTAAAGACCTCCAAAGAAGGAGACTCCACCATAATCTCCAAGGAAGTGTGTTCCACTGTCAAACAGCTCTTACTGCCAGGAAGTTCATCCTAATGTTGAGCTGGAATCTCTTTTCCTGTAGCTTGCATCCATTGCTCCGGGTCCTAGTCTCTGGAGCAGCAGAAAACAAGCTTGCTCCATCCTCAGTGTGACACCCCTTCAAATACTTAAACAGGGTTATCACATCGCATGGGAAACACATGGATATAGGATGGATGACACCTGGCTTAAGGAGACTACGTGTGAAAGGGATCTAGGAGTTCTAGTAGACCACAAGTTGAACATGAGTCAACAGTGTGATGCGGCAGCTAAAAAGGCCAATGTGATTCTAGGCTGCATCAATAAAAGTATAGTGTCTAGATCAAGGGAAGTAATAGTGCCACTCTATTCTGCTTTGGTCAGGCCTCACCTGGAATACTGTGTCTACTTCTGGGCACCACAATTCAAAAAGGATGTGGAGAAACTGAAGCGTGTCTAAAGGAGGGCAACTAAAATGGCGAAGGCCCTGGAAACCATGCCCTATGAGGAACGACTTAGGGAGCTGGGGATGTTTAGCCTGGAGAAGAGACACCTCTTAACCATCTCTTTTCCAGGCAAAACGTACCCAGCTCCCTAAGTCTTTCCTCATAAGGCATGCTTTCCAGACCCTTCACCATTTTAGTTGCCCTCCTCTGGACATGCTTAAGGTCGCCCTATGGATTTCCTTGCCTGATCCCTATGTCCTATTCAAACCCTGGTCTCTCAGAATCCATTCCAACACTGAAACTTTAGTGACTATCCAGTGTGAGGTTTCCAAGTGAAAGTAGAGCTGAAAAACTTAAGGGACCATGGCTAGAGTTTGAGGAAAATTCCTTTTTTGGACTACAGTCAGCAGAAGCTGAGTCTGCTTGCCCAGCTGGGGGATTCTTGGAGTTGCAATCCAATGATTTGGCTCAAGAAACTCAGCTTCATCTGGTAGTCTTACATTGGGCTAGAACATCAATGGTCATAATGAGCCCATACAGACAGGCCAAAATAAAGCTGCTTCGGGTCACTTTGGAGGTATGCTGTTTAAATGATGCATGTGTCCTAAGAAGCCAGAAGCCATGCCAAAGCCATGCTCCAGCCCTAAGGACTCTTAGGACGCATGCATCATTTAAACAGCATGCTTCCAAAGTGACCTGAAGCAGCTTTATTTTGGCCTGTCCAAAATCCAATCTGGGAGAAAAGTGGCATATCAAATAAATAAAACGGGGGGGGGGGGGGACATTCTCAAAGCCTTAGATGTCTATCTGTATCTTGAAGTAGGCACACACACAGAAAAACAGAATGTTTTTTTCATTATATAACTCACTTCTGCCAGGAGCAAAATAGACTGAAATAATATTTGTTCTTTATAGATCTGGCACTGGGGAAGAGATGGGAGGGAGCTGAGATCAAGGGCAAGAGGGAAGGAGAGATGATCCGGTTTCCTACACTTGTACTAGCCAGCTACGAGAGGGAGAGTGGGTTATACTGGTTAGAGCAAACTGGGGATGGTGAAGTCCAGTAAGCATGGTTGTGAGCATCTGCTCCTCAGCTTAAAAGGGAAGCAAACAAGTGAGTAGCCAACAGGACAAAAGACAGAGAACTGAGCTCAACAGCACAGCATAAGTTTAGGTTGCATGCCCACGAGAGGTAATTTTATATACAATATTTTAATAGTTTTGTGCATGAAACAAAGTTTGTGTACATGAAACCATCAGAGAGCAAAGATCTCAAAGATCTCAGCCAGCCATGGGGATGATTTTGGAATATTTCAGAATTCTCAGTAAGGGAGACGCAACTTGTAATGACTTTGGCCATCTTTGACCACAACCTGAAGTTGCTTGGCTACATAGGTCCCCATTTTCATCTGTGAAATGTTGGCAGGTAAGTTGCAGGGGATGAGAAAATTGTTTGCTGGAGGACCACCACAAATGGAATGGGAGTAAATGAACTAACAGTCTGGCTTGGATAAAACTCTTCCTCTATTTTATGCAAACCTGTCTGGCTCAGCATATTTTTCTCTGGTACTTTCATGTTTAATTAAAGTGCATCTCTCAATAGGGCCTGCAGCTAAATCATAAAAGTGAAAACAGATCTGAGGGTTAAGCCTGGGCAGGCCCAGCCCTCATTGCTCCTATTATTTTATAGCTGGACATGAGCAAATGTCCAAGCAGACTGCTGTCCTGATGTGGCAGATGGATGCCCTGTGGCATAGGGATATAACCAAAGGAAGAGAGCAAGAGAACAGGACACCCCACCCTGTCTGCCTCCACCTGAACAATACCTGAACAACAGCCGCTCCCTGCTGTCACAACAAAGCATCACACCATTCAAGAAACAAGCTGGTTAGGTTTGCAGAGAAGTGTGAGCTACCCAGGTGGATTCTCAGGTGGACCTTGGCAAAACAAGATCAGAACTGTCACAGTTCCCTTGAATTATGACTCTGTGGCTTTCCCTCCCCACTTGAAATGGTGCTCCAGTGGCACCCTAGCAGGGTTCCCCTTATTCAGGCTTATCCCTTTGGATGAATCTACACTGTAGAAATAATGTAGTTTGACATCACTTTAAGTACTGCACCCCAACTCTGTTAGCCTTCTGTGTGCAAGAGTGCTGGTGCCTTACAAAACTATGAATCCTAGGATACTCTAGAATCAAGCCCCGCTGGGGTTTGGGTCCAGGATCCCCTGTGGATACCAAAACCTGTGGATGCTCGTGTCTCATTAAATACAACGGCACAGTAAAACGGTGTCTCTTATATAAAATGGCAAAATCAAGGTTTGCTTTTTGGAATATTCAATATACTGTATATTGAATATTTTCAAGCCATGGGTAGTTGGAGCTGCGGATAAGGAATCCGTGAAAACAGAAGGCCGACTGTACTTGTCCTCTTGCATCTTTAACTCCTTTCCTCATCACATCCAAAGCACAAGATATCTGATGGTTTTAGAACCACTGGGGACCAGAATTAGTAGGGACACAAAAACAAGTGTGGAAAAAAGATAGGCAGATACACACCAGTTGTAGGCCAAGCGGTTTCCTTCCTGTTTCCGGCAACCACCCCAAAGCCCAGTGGCTTTCTAAAAATTATCTCCATGCCACCATTTCCTGCCACTTTGAAACATTTCCAGATCTTTGAAACTGTGGTCCCAAAAAGAGTCGATCCTCAACAGATGGCAAGAGCAAAGCAAAAAAACTTCCCCACCCTTTTAAGCTGACTGTTGATCCACCCATGATGTGCATGCGTTTCTCAAACCTCTGGCTCATTCTCATATTCTCATGTTACACTACAGCTTTCCAGGTGTTTTATGCCTCCAACTCCCTTCAACCTCATACAGTGTGACCAATGGTAGGGAATTATGGGAATGCTCACTTACAATATGTGGACACCAAAGGCTTCCCAATGCTGCCTTATATTGTGACATCAGGGCCTGCCCAAGACAATCTACCTGAAGAGAAGACCATCCCAAAAGCTTGGACCTCTGTGCCTTCCTATATGTACCAGGCTGCAGTTCTATATTGCAGTTCACGATCACGACTAATCCAATGCCCATCATAATCACTAGAGGTTGTCCAAATGGGATGCACGTTGGTACATCCGTCCCAATGCGCAACAGTCACTTCACTGGCTCCTCTATGTAGTAATGTCAGGGCAACCCCTTGCTGAATACCTGCATTGAGAAACTGCTCAGTCCTATTTCCTGCAGACATTATGTAAATTGAAGTCCCATACTGAATTTCAGCCAGCGTCTCTGCCTTCAGTCTTGAGGTCATTGGGTACACACCAATCAGGAATACCATGCCAAAGTTCATGTCCAAGAATGCCTATGGCAACATGGCTGACTCACAGCTTGCCAAGCCTAGAACTGCCCTTGCAGGTTTATGAACCTGTTGCCAATACAATGCTCAATCCTTGCTTCCACACACACTGACCTCAGCCTGGGAAGTTCACCAAGGCCATGAAAGTGCTGTTTCTCTCCACCTTGAGACCTTTGGTGGTATCCTGCTACTGCAGCTGGAGGCCATCTGTCACAATCATTGACATGGATCATGAATTTGTGCAATCCCTTTCAAAAAGCCATATCTGCTACTGGCCATTCTCACATGTTGCCATGGAAAGTTGTAAAACAACCAACCACATGCTCTCCAACTACTTTGCCATGAACAGTTACATAATGCACACTGTGATAGAGGATTCCAGTCATATTCTTTGCTACATGAAGAAGGAAGGGTGCAGCTTAATGACACACTGCATTTGCAAATTCTCATAGTTTCATTCTTTGTTGTAAAACATCCTCAGTTGTTAAAAGATCTCAAATAACTGGTTTAGGAAGAGTGGGCTCAGTAGAAGAAAGGCTGACTCAAAATTCAAGGTGGATTCATACGTTCACGGAAGAAGTTCTTTTTGTGTGCCTGGAACATTTGCCAACCAATATCTGGGACGGCCTCTAATTCTAGCGTTCGGAAAGAGAACAGCATAATTTCTTTACACTTGCTCTTTTAATATCCTCATCATGATTTATTTACACAATGCCTATAACCTTTTACGCACTGTGCAAATGAAAACACATACAAATGGAGGCCTCTACCTGAAGGTTTATAATCTTTAATACACATGATACAAAAGGGGGAAAGTGTTGGAAGGAAAGAGGAAAACAGTCAGGCACCAGTTTTTAACAAAACAGGGAGGTGCCAGTGTTTTGTTTTTCTTGCTCCTCTTCCTGTGCTTTTTTAAAAAGAGGAGCCTTATATAAAGAACCCAAATAGGTGATGTTTTGTCCAATTCTTTTTCTCCTTGCCAAAGAAAAAAATTGGATTATGCTTTTCTTAAAAGCAAAAGAAGAAATTCAGTGGAAAAGTTAGCAGCCACTGTTTATAATGACCAGAAAGTCTATCAATAATTATTGGAGCACTTTTAAAAGACATACACACAAAACTCAAGACTTTTACAGTTGTCCCTCCACATTTGCTGGCATTAATGGGGCAAGGACCTTTGTGAATGTTGAAAAACTGCAAATTAAAAAACACTATTGTTTTTACCTAAGAGAACACCTCTTTAAGAATCTCCAAGTCCTCCAGTGCAACTCGATGGTCAACATCCATCAGAATTTGACCATAGAATCATGTTGGAAGACCTGCAAATGCCTAGATAAGTGTTTTCTCTAAGAATCACTAGGTCCTTCCACCCAACTCTGAGGTCAACATCCAGCATAATTCCTGTGGAGGACCTAGCAATTCCTAAAGTGAACATATTAACCAAATCTGCAGATAATCAAAGCCACAAAAGTCAAAGCCACAAATGTGGAGGGCTGACTGTAAGCTGCAAATGACTTTCTTTTGGCAGTGACAGTCCTACTTAATCCACAGCTGTTCTACTTTTCCATCTGGTTTTAAAATGTCCCGGTTTCTCTGTTCTCTTCCCACTTTCCTCCATTGTCCTCAGCTTACTCCATTTCTTGCAAACTGAGTTCAAAGTGCAAAAGTAGTTTGTACACAGTTAAGTCATTGGAGGGAGATGCAATCTTGCCCTTTCCAATAGGCTCAGGCAATAGCAAACTGCTGCAACCTCTTCCCGATTATTCATTCTTCCTCCTTAACAACTTTTTCCATCTTAACTGCACTTTTTGCTTTGTTAAGCCACATGTGTCCCAGTTCTTATCTGTGAAATGTCGACGTATGTCATCCCAAGTTCTCCTCTCAGCTCTAGGGAGGAAAAGACAACTCTCAGATGGACGCTTTGGCAAAAGTTGCACAACCTCAGCATCTGGGGCTGTGGGAAAAACCAGTTCCTCTCAAGCATGCCTGGCTAAACTGACAGTTCAGAACATGTCAGATCCTGTCTGGCTTTGCTCATGTTTATGGTCCTTTGGGTTTCCCTTGGGAAATCTCTGGGAAAGCAAGGCCTCTCTGGGAAAACTATATAGGTGGGAGAGAGACAAAGGCAGGGGGAAGAGAGAGGAGGACTCCCACTGTCTTGAAATCTCAGGAACACATTCTTGCTTTAGGTATTTGACAGTAAATTATTGCTGGTTAAATACTGTCCAACTGTGCCAGTTTGGTAGAGACAGTCCCAATTAATCGTCTGCCACCCCTCTTTTACAGATGCTTTTAAAATGCATTTACACTACTGAAATATTGCAGTTTGACCCCTTTTTAAGTGCTGCAGCTCCATCCTGTGAAATCCTTGGCATAGCAGTTTTGCAAAGCCTTTAGCCTTCTCTGCCAAAGAGTGTTGGTGCCTCGCAAAACTATGAATCCCAGGATTCTATAGGAAGGAGCCATGGTAGTTAAAGTGGTGTCAAACAGCATTATTTCTACCGAGTAGAAACACCCTCCCTCTCTGCTTCCTACTTTACCCTTTTGTAAAGCCTTTACCTTATCTGTTGCAAATCTAAGTTCGAAGTGCAAAAGTAATTCAGTAAGAGGAGGCAAAATCATGCCTTTCCCAGTAGGCCCAGCCAAAAGCAAACTGCTGCAGCCTCTCCTGGCGAGTGTGTCCTTTGTCACTGATAACTTCTGCCATCTTGACCACACTCTGATGTTGCTTAGCCACACACAGCGGCTTTTAAAATGTCCCAGTTTCTCTCTCTTCGTCCTTGTAAATTTAAAGTGCGAAAGTAGTTTGCATTCATTTAACTCAGTGGTGGCAGGGGAGAGAAACAAATATAATCTTGCCCTTCCCAATAGGTTCAGACAAAAGCAGACTGCTGCAGCTTCCTCTAGTTTGTGTGGCTTTCCTCATTAATGGCCTTTGCCATCTTGACCCCTGTTCAAACGTCATAGTTTTCATGCATGAAATTTAACCAGGTACAGACAGTACATTTCCCCTGAGACCCCCCCCCCCGACTATGAGTTGACTGAACACATTTTGATTTGAGAGGCAGAAAGTGGAGAAACATGGCCATATGGAACACAGCTGCACAAATAACCCCATGGGTGGCACCGGGTGTAGCTGCATACAAGTATGCTATTTGGTAGACAAATTCATCCCTGAAGCCACAGTAGAATGATTTCTTTGAAGAGATCTGTTATTTTTGGAAAGGAAACTGCTAGGAATATAATAGGGGAAAATAGGGGGAATTAAGGTAGAACATCATGGGGTGCCAATAGGAGAGGAGTGTTCCATGGGTAGAGGCGGGTAAGAAATAAATTATTATTATTATGTCTTTGTTGTTGTGTGCCTTCGAGTCCTTTCTGATTTATGGCAACCCTATTCTTGGCAAGATTTATTCAGAACGGGTTTGCCATTGCCTTCCTCAGAGGCTAAGAAGGTGTGACTTGCTCAAGATCAGCCAGTGGGATTCCATGGCTGAGCAGGGATTCAAACCCAGGAGTCCAGAGTCATATTCCAATGCTCACTACAACATGCTGGCTATCTAAAACATCTGAAGGCCTCATTTTGTTCATTCCTAATTTAATGGCTCTTGGTAGGAGAATGAGAAAGTTTACAAAAGAATCTGTAAAAAAAATCAAATTCATTAATATTTGTAAATAGCAATGAAAATGCAAATAATCTTGCCAAGACGTTTTACCATTCAAACTGCAGGGATGAGAAAAGTCTTGGCTTGGTTCCCTATTTCTGTCTTTCTCTCCCCTAACACTGAAGAATGTTATATAAGACATACGACAGCAAGGACACATTGCTGAGCTTAATAACCACAACTCCAGTGTGCTTGATCACACAGCTCAACAACCACAACTCCAAACACATTTAAGATAAGGCGATTTGAAGACTTCAGATGAGAGTGTGAAACCTGCAGTAAAATGTGAGTTTGGGCCTATCATTCTCTTCTCTTATTTTCAGCCCCTGGCAGTTGATTTACAAAAACACACATCACACACACATCTCTCGATACGAACATTGTATATTTGTGCAGATAGCACATGCAAACTTATATTTGCATTGCAAATACCATTGATATCCAAGCCAGTGGGCATGGTGGCTGGGGAGAAAACTTGGAAAGGTTGACTTATTTTGAGGATTACAGCTCCCAGAAGCCAGCCAGCCAGAGTAGCCACTAGAACAGTGATCCTCAGCCTTTGGACTTCTGGGTAATTTTGGCTCCCAGAATTCCAAACTCATTGGCCAAACTGGTGGGTTTCTGGGAACTGAAGTCCAAAACACAGGACCAAAGATTGAAACCAATGCAATAGAAGATGATGGGAGTTATATTCCAATAAAGTAATCTTTCCAAGTTTTCACTGGGAATGATAGAAGCCATACCAGCATGCAGGAGTCTCTCCTAAGAAAATACAGTTTTGTTGCAAAAGCTAAATAGGTTGGGCAAGGAAGTCTCAAATTAAAAATGTTAAGCCATTCATGTAGCTAAGCCAGTGTGGCATACTGTAGTGGTCTCAGTGTTCAGCTACAACTCCGTGGACCAGGGTTCGATTCCCCACTCAGCTATGAAACCCACTTGGTAACCTTAGGCAAGTCACATTCTCTCGGCCTCAGGGGAAGGCAATGGTAAACGTTCGCTGAACTAATCTTGCCAAGAAAACCCCATGATAGGTTTGCCTTAGGGTCGCCATAAGTCAGAAATGACCTAAAGGCACATAACAGCAAAGCTCCTTATCTAAAGTGTCATTTACACTGATAGTGCTATATAAATAAAGGATGACAATGATGACAACAGCAATAACAACAGTCCCAATCTGTCAGGGACAGTCCCAATTAATCTGCTGTCAATTCACTTTTTCGGTAGGGTTTTAAATGGCCAGTTTATCTCTCCTCCTCCCACTTCCCCCTAACTTACTTAGCTGCTTCCAACTATTTCTATAATATTATAATAAACTATATTATTATTATTATTATTATTATTATTATTATTATTATTATTATTTCAAAGTGCAAAAGTAGTTCACAATTACTTTGGCAAAGGGAAGGAGGAGGAGAAGAAGAGGCAGAATCTGGCTCTTCCCTGTAGGCTCAGGCAAAAGCAAACTGCTGCACCTTTTCCTAGTTTGCGTGTTCTTCATCAATAACGTTTGCCATCTTGAACACACTTTGATGTTGCTTGGCCACAGATATCCCCATTTTCATCTGTCAAATGTCAGAGGGTATGGAGCACCCACAAACTTGGGGCAGAATTCCTTTTTGGACTACAAGTCCAGGAATCCTTCAGCATGCATAGGGTACAAAAAATATGTTTTCAAAGCCTTGGGTGGCTGCTTGGATGGGAGATCACGAGGCGCGGGGTGGAGAATGTTAAAGCCACTCGCCTTTGGAAATAAAAAGTGGAATTAAAAGTGAGATAACAAAGGCACCAAATGTTCAAGCTGAAGTCCTGAGCTATGCAGCAACCACATCACTTGGTACAGGTGGAAGATCAAGGGGCAAAGTATTCTGCCTGCTGATAACAAGAAGCACCCAGGCAAACAGATGGGAGGGGAACAACTGAACACACAGGACACACAACAATGATAATATTTAATCCCAACAACACAGCTTTACGGTTAGGCAAGCCAAGTCAGGTTAAACAGAACAGCCCAGAATTCACCCCAACTTGCTAACACACAAAGCTTGGAAAAATTTGTCATTAGCGAGACTTTGTTGTTGTTGTTGTTGTTGTTATTATTATTATTATTTGCATTGTGAACCTTGTACAGTTATGAATCATACTAATCTGATAAAGTCCTAACTCCGCACTGTGTAAAGAAACAGTGGGCTTTATTTATCCTTGTGCCACTGCCATTTTGCATTCAATAGCAGGCCCACCTTCTAGAGTTAGGGTTTTTTTAGTATGTGGGAAAATAGAGGAATGCAAATAAGGAGAGCACTGGGAATTGCAGCAACCATGTCTAATGTGATATCCACTGAGCATGGATTTTCACTGATACCCTAAACATTGCAAGGAATGCAAAGAATGGGTATGGATTGGCTTTTATGGATATGTTTCCAGGGTGAAAAGGTGCAAGAAACACAAGTCAGGTTGGCTTTGAAGACTTGAGTCAACATTTATCAAAGGAGAGGAATTGTGTTCTTCGTACAAAACACACATTGGAGGAAAGAATGGAGGGTGTGAGAGGAGGAAGGTGGTTAGGGGTTTTTGGGGGGGGGGGATTGACCCTAAATACAAAAGGGAGCCATTCTCACCATCTTGGTCACATATACTGCTGCTGCTGCTGTGTGCATTCACACTGCCTTTCCCTCCCTCTGAGGCTGAGACAGAGTGACTTCTGAAGGTCAACTAGTGGGATGCCATGGCTGAGTGGGGATTTAAACCATAGTCTCCAAAGTCAGAGCTGGACACTCAAACCACCAGGCTACATTGGAACATATGGGGAAAATTTTCTGACCCCTGGGGGCCAGATGCAGCCCAAAGATTGCACTTTACCCACCCCAATTTATTGCTTTATCCATGTGGTGTCCCTCAGAATCTGTTGCTGGAGGCACCTGCACCCCGTTTCATGAGCTAGAAAACTTCTCTTTCATACAGAACCTCATACACCACTGTAGCATCCCAGCACAGGTTGCTCTTGTGCATCAGCTGCGTTGCAACGAATGCTCACTGAATGAAAAGCAACAGTATGTGCACTTGAATGCTATCAGTGTCTCAAAACTGGCACATATCTATTTTCATACATTTCCATTTAGCAGGAAAGGGCCACCTTGTTTGCCAAGGAGGGCAAACAACAGATTTGAAATCAGACAGATACAGTCCAAGGAGTGAAGAGAAAATGGATGGTTCTCTTTCCAGTTCTTCTGCTCTGCAGAAATTTTGGAGAAGTTGACACAGGATCCCATAGTGAAACACTGCACTCTAGTGACAGGAACATGAAACTGCTCCAGAGAACTGTAATAGTGCAGTGGGCCCTCCACATTCACTGGTGTTAGTGACCCAAAAACCCCATGAAAGTGGGAAAGCCACAAATAAAAAAGCCACTTTATTTGTATCTGAGAGAATACCTACACAGCAACTTATTAAAGAAACCACATACTATGAGCTCATTTTATATGGGGTCTGCCTATATCTAAGGGCTGCCACAGGCAGGAGAGGGCAAGTTTGCTGCCGTGAGTAGGATCAGGTCTAATGGCTTTTAGGTTACAGTAGAGTAGATTTCAATTGAACGTTAGGAGGAACTCCTTGACAATAAAACTGATTTGACAATGCAGCCAGTTGCACAGAGAGGTGGTTGCATCTCCTTCTCTGGACATCTTCAAAATGAGGCTGGACAGCTAGGTAGGGGATACTCTAGCTGGAGATCCTGAACTGAGTTGAGGGGGGATTTAGTCTCAATGGCCAATGAGAGCCCTTCCAACTCTCAGTATCATCTGTGAGGCTTTACAATGGGGTGTTGAAACTGAGTAGACTGTGAATTGCCCTGAACAGCATCCCAACCTTGAACAGCCAAGGTAGCAGAATTCCACCTGACTTTAAATTCCAGCTGGATAACAAGCAACATTTATTTTCTTGCCCAAAAAAAGAGAGCTTTCACATACAAAGTCCTGCCTACCTTGAGTTCCAGACATTCACAGAATGAGGTTCTCCACCTTTTTAGACAGATATGAAAAGGTCAAAAGAGAAACCTCAGTACAATGGACCCCTGAAAGGAACATAAATGGATCTCAGGGCTGGGCTGGAAATGTCCATTAGTGCAAATAGATGCTGCAAAATGGGACTGAAGACTAAGTACAGCTAGGAGTCAGAGGGTGCTGGTTCTTCTCCATACAGATACAGTACAGGTGCAGGCCCAGAATTGAAGGCTGCTGATGTATCTGTCTGGCCTCTTGCATTTCTCCTTCCGTCACTTACAGAACAGTGGTATTGGAGTTGAAGCCCCATGAAGCAATCACACTGCAATGGCAAAAGCCCCTTCAAATGCCCTGCAGTTGTGCTGAAGGAGGCATGGTCCAGGAGAGGAAGTGTATGGCTAAGAAGCTACATCTTGGACTCCACACTTGAGGTTAGCAGGTACTGCAAAATCTGCAGGAGATGAGAAAGTGAGCACATCACACAGAGGTTGAGATCCCAACATGGTCAAGTATAGTGTAAAAATTCTGCATTCATAACTATAACTCGGCTTCCCTGTCATTACGCTCAGGAATCACTGTTTTGCTGCAATAGCCCCCTCCCCAGCCACTGGAGTGTAAGTGAAGAGTGGGACACAACCAAACCCATAACCAGACACAGATCGAGGACATCCTCCGCCAAGGACCTTCTGGGTCTTCTAGAGGTCTCTGTACATGCTGTCATAAGCTTGCAGCTGGCTATGACAACATAGCCAGATATTTCTCCAGTCCTCCTCTCTACCAGAATGACCATGGGGATGGGAGGTTATTGCCATGAAACAGTGAGTGCTGGGGTGCTTTGGAAATTGCAAAGGGAGGACAAAAATTCCATCCTCTACAAAGATATTGTTTACACACACACACACACACACACGTGAACTTGTCACTAAGTCATTGGCTGCCAATCCCCAGCAGAGGGGAAAGGGGGAATTGTAGCCAATGGGTACAAATAGTCCTTGGCAAAATAGGGAAAAATAAAAGCCACCCTCCCACATCTGATAGCCAGAGAAGCACTGCCCTAATGGATCGGAAAGTCATTGGTCTCCCACCCTCCATCTCCTGGCGGCTGCAAAAATGCTGGAACCCAGCAACCCTTCTCCAAGACAATGATACTGTCTTGGAGTTCAGAGAAGACTCTGAACTCTGTTCCTCTCCTTAAATTGGGGAACAGAAGCTCACCAATCTGTTTGGGTTTGGGCAGATTCAGATTGTTCATCAGTTCCACAAAAGCTTCCCGAGACAAAGTCAGACGAGGATTCAGAGTTCTCTCTTCTTCCACCGTGGACACAGTCTGGCCTGCAAGAGTAAGGGATAAGAAAATAGCATGGCATTTCCCCCATAACACCATGAAGGACAACAGATTTACTGAGCAAAGCTTTTGTGATGGAGGCAGAGCTTGGAAAAATTCCTTTTCGAAGGTGATAATTCCCAGAATCCT
>NC_056530.1:19827440-19894019 GCF_019175285.1 Sceloporus undulatus
TTATGTAGCATGGTGGTCCTGTTGGCTAGTGGATTCTGGGAGTTAAGAGCCCAATAAGACTAGATTACTGCAACCTCCTTCTGGCAGGGCTTCCTCTCTCTCATCTACGTCCTTTAATTTCTGTTCAGCATTCAGCGGCACGCATCATTACATCCGCACACCGCTTTGACCATGTTTCTGCTTTATTATCATCCCTTCACTGGCTCCCCTTTCCCTTCCGTATCCAGTATAAGCTTCTGTTGTTAACTTTTAAAGCCCTGCATGGGCTGGCCCCTCTTTATTTATCTGATCTTCTCTCGCCTTACATTCCCACTCGTAACCTCCATTCTAGTAGTCAAGGTTTGCTGTCCCAGCCTAATATCTCCATTGCCCCGTCCCGGATTCGTCCCTTTTCACTTGCTGCCCCTCACTCTTGGAACCTTCTTCCTCCATGAACATGTCTCATCAAAAGAAAGGAAAGAAAGTGAAAAGAAGTTGGGGGAAAAAGAAGCCAGTCTTCTTGGAATAGTGAGGGGGGAAAGTGGAGACTGACACCTTGTGACTGTTCAGTATTGGGATTGCTGCAGACTATCATGTATCAAAGATGTGGAGTAATGGGGTGGCAGCATGATTGACCACTTATTGATAGATTTTTCTCATCCATTAAAAGATATCCTCTAAGATGCAGCAACAGGTCAGAGGTGACCTTGTGTGATATTGCCAAAGACACTATTCTCTTGCTAAAACTTTTTTGTGTGTGTGACATTATGTGTAAGATATTTATTGTATGATAAAGACCTTCATCACAGAGGAAACATATAGTTCCTGGAGATTTAGCTTTTTAAATAACATCTCCAGTTTAAGAAGTGAATCAGGAGAAGTTTTTCTCCCTCTCCTAATCCTAGAACTAGGGATCAGCCAGTGAAACAAGCAATGGAAGATTAAGGACAAGGAAAAACAAAGTACCAAGAGTGCTCCAAACCCGAGTGAAAAAATACCATAAGACTTGGTGAAACACAACCTATTTACAAATAAGGAATCTTGAGGCTGGGAAATATCCAGCCATGTCAGGAGATTCTTTTGAATTGAATTAAACTACTAGGAATCAAAAAGCAAGTCTACCAAGCATCACTCAAAGATTTACCAGAGGAGCCCAATTTACATTCTCCCACCAATCTAGAAGCCACAAGAGGGGGAAAAAATAGGAGGACAAGGAGAGGGAGGGAAGAATAAGGAAACTTAAGATACCAGTTCTTCAAGTCACACAAGGGTTCTTATAACAGCCAGATAGAATCAGAGGAGATAGTCAGTATGTACTAAAGTAAGACCTGGTTCAGGAAAGGTTGTGCCACAGTAATTCCAATAGGAAATCAAAATCTGTTTGGGCTGCACAGAAATAGCATAGCTATCTCTCAGGATATTATTATTATGAAACCCGTGCAACAATATCAGTTCCATTGTAGCATCCCATAGCACAGAGGTGGAACACATGTGGCTTCAGTTATTCTTCTAGCTGTCAAGGCCCCTCAAAGAGTTTTTTAAAAGTCAAAATATTCCCCCCCCCCCCCAAAAAATACATCACCCAGAGAATCATCAGCTCCCCAGCCTTGCTCTTGCACCAAGGTAAGTTACTTACCTGTATAGTCATGGGCAGGGTAGACCAAGCAATCTCCAGGGAGTGTGAAGATCTTCTCATGGACTGACTGATACAGGGTATCTGGAGAACCTGAGATGAGAGATAAGGCCAGCTAGGTTAAAGGCGTCCAAAGAATTCATCCTACAACCTTTACTCCTTTTGCAAACCGGATCATGGATCACAAGGACAGCCACTCGACCAGAACAGTTTTCACACATTCCTCCTGAGCATTCCAGCAAAGCACAAATTCATCCAGCTGGCCTCACTTTGGACTATGTGCCCTTTGGCCTTTCTTCTGACCAGAGCTTGGGAAAATTCCATTTATAGACTATAAGGGCCAGAGTTGCCCAGCCAGTGTGCCCATCCCAACAGCTTTGCTGTCTAGTGGATTCTGAGAGTTGTAGTTAAAAAGAAAATTCTCCTAGTTCTGATATACTTAAAGAGCTCTCTAATAGATTCAACCCCACTAAGAAAGCTCACCCAGCTATGAGCATATCCACTCAACTCTCCTAGGCAATGCAGTGGGCTCTTTATCATCAACAGTGGTGGTTCTTGGCCTTTGGTCCTCTAGATGGTTTAGGTATTGGCTCCCAGAATCATCATCAGCCAAGTTAGTGAACCCTTCTGGGAGCTTAAGGACAGAACAGCTAGCATTAGAATCCTTGATCTAACTCTAGTCAGCATTGGGAGATCTCCATACCTTGTTGGAAGTCTGTCCGTCCACAGCCCCGGATCAACAAAGCGTCCCCAGTGAAGGCCATCCACTTGTCATTCAGCACATAAGTCAGACAGCCATCTGTATGCCCAGGGGTAGCACGAGCCTCCAGGGCCTGCAACGAAAGCAAGCATAGCACAAAACTGAATTTGCCTCTTTATATAAGTGGGAACACACTGCTCACAGAAAGCTAGGCTCAAAAACTGTGTGACCACAAAATAAGTTGGCTAAAATAAATACCATTAAGTCACTGCCACTTATTTCTAGTAGAGACTATGCCCAACCAACATTGGTCCTTTGGGGTAAGTTGTTTTCAGTGTAACAGACAAGAACAGAAGCCAAATGTGCAACACTCAGAATCAGCCAGTCCAAGAACTGTAGTCCAAAATAGGATTCTGGATTTGTAGTTCCCAAAAGTAAGTTTTCCAAGCTCTGCCTTGAACCTCCGCAACCACAGTGGATCTCAGGGATATACAAGCAACAAAGGCATGGATATGGACAAGAGAAATCACTACTACTAACAGTGAATTCAAGTAAGAGCCGTTAAGAATAGAGCCCAAACTGAGCTACAAGGAGGAGATGTCACCCTATTTCAGGAGAGTGCTTTTGAAAAGCCTTTTAAAAAATAGAAGCACCTTCCAGCCCATTCAATGAGATTAGAGTATGCTCTGCAGCCCTGTTCACATAGACTGTCCATGGGTAGCTTACACTGGCATAACCAGAGATGGCCAGTATAACCAGTGGTTAAATCAGCATAAGTACTTTTCAGGCATTGCACACAGAGATATTCAGAACCTTCTTGTGCAATGCCTTTTCTTTGACTAAGGAAGGTGATGACTTCTTCCTTACATGCACAATGGCATCAAGACAGCACTAGGTCACAGCTCTGCTCTTCGGTGTATCTCAGGGCTATCCAGTTGTCATTGCACAGCTGGCAAAGACAGGCCAGCCATCTCCCCTCTAGGTTTCCAGCATAGGTATCTTGATGCAGCTTTACCCTCTGGCAAACATCAAGTAAGACGTTAGCCAACATTCTTCACTTGGAGATAATGGCTGAATAGAATCCTGAATGTTCCTTGTCAGAAAGGAGGAAACATGGCCCAGTTTAGTTGCAGGTCCCACTTTTCCCATTTAGGAGTCTTCCACCACACTTACAAATGCCCCAAATCTGAGGATGTGACCTTCCTGGATTAGGATATCAGCAGAGGCACCACTGTCTTTGGAGATGACGCTTTGGCAGCCTGGTAGAAGAGTCTTCAGAAGTCCCGTGCCTGTGATGTGATCGGCATGGCAGTGAGTGTTGACTGAGAAAAGGAAAGAATCAAAAGAGGAGACTCATGACGTTTATTGCAGGACATAAGACCTGACCCAAAGGTGCAGAACCTAAGGTCAAATCTGGCTCTCTTGAATTCCAAACTGGTTCCTTGAACTTCCTCAGGTGGCCATACCCCTTTGGCTAATACAGCATCGCTTAATGGTTTCTACTCACAAACCTTTTCATCTACAACTACAAGATTGTGCATGTTTGGGGGCTTTGTTTTTGAGGGAAACTCAACACAAAGCACAAAACCCAGTTAGCACACAAACACACACAAATAACCCTGGGGTTTCTGCATAAAACATTTTGCACAGAAAACAGTTCTATTTCATACAAAATACACTATTTTCTGTGCAAAAATAAATCTCATAATTTCACCCACCAAGGCAAAAATGTTCGTAATGATTCATTCTTGCATGCAAACATGAAATAAGTTTTTTTTTCTTGTCCTTAACAGTTTTCCTAACCTATTTTTCTATCTCAAATTTCTTGCAAGAGAAAGACCCTCCTTTGCAGCTGGGGATTATAGGTCTTGTAATCCAAACCATCTAGAAGGCACCATCTGGTTTGGGAAGGTCAGTTTCATGAGTCTTTGGACAACTGGTTCAGAGTCTTTTTATTTGCCAAGCCTTTTAGTATCTAATCTGCTGCCAGCTGTTTTTTGAGTTTTATCTATTGTTTGAGTTGCCTCAGTTTTATGGCTGTATGTTAAAGATACTGTATTTTGAGTGGTTTTCTCTTCTGGTATAGGCTAAGCCTGAATCATGATATATAATGGAGATCCTTGAAACATAAGGCAGGTTACAAGCATTGTATAAATGCATAAATAAATACAACCAAAACCAAATTAAAATAATTCTCAAGGTATGCACAATGACACCATGGAAAATCCAGTCCTTCTTATCATAGACTACATAGGGAACATTTGGCCTTCTACATGTTTTGGATTACAACTGTCTTCCCGCTTGTTATCCTTCTAAGACATCTGGAGCAGCGATTCCCAAACTTTGGTAACCTGGATGTTTGGGACTTCAGCTTCTAGAATTCCTGACAGTTGGCCAAGTTGGCTGGGGCTTCTGGGAGTTGAAGTCCAAAACATCTGGAGGACCAAAGTTTGGGAACCACTGTTCTAGAAAGTCAACATACCTTCCAACATTTCACAGATGAAAACCCGGGCACATATGGCCAAGCATCATCAAAATGTGGCCAAGATCGCAACGGTTATTAATGAGGAAGAACAGATAAGCTACAAGAAAACTGCAGAAGTTTGCTTTTGCCTGAAAAGCAAGATTCTGCCCCCTCCTCTCCTTCTTCTCCCATTAACTGAATGTGAACCACTTTTGCACTTAGTTTGCACTAAATTAAAGCCAAGGGCAAAAGGAAAAGTGGAAGGAGGAGAGAGGAAACCGGGACATTTTAAAAGCGGCTGGAAAAGTGGGACAGGAGAGGAATAATCGGAACTGTTCCTGCCAGACCAAGACAGTTAGAGGCTACAGGTCAAAAGTGCTGCCAGAATGAAACAAAACCCACCTGCATAGAGCAAATTAAGTCCTAGTTGCTTCACCAGGGTTGAATCTCTCTTGGCTGTCTCCAGAACTGGATCTATCAGAACTGCCTCCTTGGTTGTCGTATCTGCCAGCAAGTAGGTATATGTGAAGCTTTCTGATTCAAAGAGCTTGTAGGGAGGAGAGAATAAAGGATCATTGATTAGACCATGGAAGACATGAATGGAAAACTCTGATGACAAATAGAAGAGGACCACTGTTCACTGGCTGCAGGGAATTTTTATTTAGGGGTCTTTATGAGAAAAGCGTAAAACAGTATTGGCTGCTGTTGTGTGCCTCCAAGTCACTTCCAGCTATGGTGACCATAAGGCAAACCTATCATAGGGTTTTCTTGGCACAATATGTTCAGGGAGGTTGTCTTTGCCTTCCTCTGAGGCTGAGAGACTGTAACTTGCCCAAGTGGGTTTCCATGGCTGAGTGATCTCTGGAGCCATAGGCCACCACTTAAACCACTACACCATGCAGAGTCTTGTAAAAGAATATACTTCCATTATATATATTTATTTGTTAGCTAGACAAATAGTAGGTTTTAAATAGTAGCCGTGCATTAAAGGGTTACTGTGAGCCATAATGATTAGGCATTTAAACAGGAAGTAACATCAAAAAGCATTTTAACAAATTGATACAATTTTTTCCCCAGATTTTGCAATTTTGTTCTTTGAAAGAGACAATTACAATCTATTAAATCTCTAACTCCTCATTGCAATTTATCCTCTTTGCATCCAGCATGTCTCACATGCACACAAGTCCCTTGGGTTGACTTGGCAATTTTGCAGATGTTTGCAATGAATTTTTCCAATGTTTCAAGTTAATTTTCAGACTGTTTCTTGCCTCCTCCTAACAGTCTTTTCAACAGCGTTCATAAACCCTGGATCAATTTTATCACATTCCTTTAATAATTTTCCATACGCTGAAGCGGGGCAGTCAATGAATTGAGACAATACATTTAATCATCACACCAATTCTTATCACACCAAGAATTGAGCAGATAATTGAGAGGATAGCAGGCTGAATAATTCATTGGTTGACAGGCAACAGAACCATGACCCGAAACAAAGGTTAATGTTTAGATCAAGAAGCAACAGAGGTTGACACATGGTTTCAGACATTCTGGAGTCTCCCTCCTTGGAGGTCTTCAAATGGAGGCTGGATGGCCATCTGTCGGGGATGCTTTGACTTGGATTTCCTGCATGGCAGGGGGTTGGACTGGATGGCCCTTGTGGTCTCTTCCAACTCTACTATTCTATGATTCTATTAAAGGAAGTTATTAAGGTAGCCAACCACATAAAATCCTACAAGAAGCAGACTGTTTTGAAGCAAGAGTTTTCTTGGCAAGATTCTTCAGAGCGGGTTTTCCATTGCTATCCTCCCTGAGAGAGTGTTGCCCAGAGTCACCCAGTGGGTTTCGTGGCTGAAGATTCGAACCCTGTTCTCCAGAATTGTAGTCCAACGCTCAAAACACTATGTCACTCTGTGTCCTTGATATCACATATCAATATATCAATCATATATATATATAAGCATATACAATGCATATACAATACACACCATGTTGAGTAACTGACAATTCTTACAACATTGCAAACCATTGTTAACTGCCTACCATATAATGTGGAACTTTCTAACTGATTTGTTTTCTTCCATTTTAGTAAATGACCGTTGCAGCTTCTATTCTTAATGTATTTCTTACATGCTTTATCTTCCCCTTGCTTATTGTTACACTGTTGTTACAGTGTGTTTGTGTGTGTGTGTGTGTATTTTACATACACACACATATCTATAATGTGTGTAAATATGTGTGTGTGTGTGTGTGTGTGTATTGTTATCCTCCAGATCATCTAAATATTTGTTGTTTAATTTTTATCAGTTAGTTGACCATTTCTTGCCCCAAAACATTTTAACTGATTTCCAATCTTCTGTCTATCAGAGTAGTTAATTTACCTAAATCCATCATTTCTTTTATTGGCCATTCCTCTATTGCTGGTATCGCTTTTCCCTTCCGTTTTTGTACATGTAACATCCTGGCTGCCATTAGCACATAATTTCCAGTGTGTCTTCTCAATTTTGGAGTCTATTGTATTGGTCATATTTGCAGCTCTGGTTTCGCCCTGTCTTGTCCTAACCTGCATACTACTATTTAAGTCTTTGAATATTATATTTACTGTTTATGTTGTTTTGAATTGATTATGTTGATGTTACTAAAAGTCAACCTGAAATCTTTAGATAGAAGGCAGATCGTAAGTATCTTAATTAATTAAATGAAGTTCTCTTGAGGGTCGCATGGTGCTCACCCTTGCCTTGCCTTACGTCTGTCCAATGTTGAAATTACAATGGGACCTTGGTATCTGGTGGGGTTTGGTTCCAAGACCCCCCGTGGATACCAAACTCCATAGATGCTCAAGTCCTATTAAATACACTGGCGTAGTAAAATGGTGTCCCTTATATAAAATGGCAAAAAATGCTTGAATCCATGGATTAAAAAATCCGTGGCTACAGAGGGCTGACTGTATTCACCTCTCCCAGTGCTTTCTGATCATGAAATCCCTCCTTAAATCCTGGAATAAGCTCCATATCTGCCACTTGAACTAGTCACTCCTTATCCTTACCTTCAACAGACTCACTGCACACCTTTTATCTCACTCAACATATCCCTTCCCTTGAGCTTTGCTCCTCCGGTTTCATTGCTACATCAGAAGGTCCCCTGCTCTCTCTGCCCTTTCTCCCCTGGGGCTCCCAGTACAAATGAGGATTTCTATCTCTCTTACTTCCCCAATGCTCTTTCTAAAATCCATATTCTCCATGTAACCTTTACTGCAGGGGTGGAAATCCACAGCTTTCCCGATGCTGTTGGGTTGCATCTCCCAGTATTCTTTACTATCAGTTATATTAATAGAGCTACTCGAAGTTGCACTCCAATGTCATCTTAAAAGCTGCATGATTCCCACCACTGCTGGAAATTCCCCAGTTTGCATGTACCCTTTACTCAAAACTTTACCAAGGGCCCTTCCACCATACAAGACCATAGCACTTTGATACCACTTTAATTGTCATGGTGCCATCCTATGAAAGCCTGGGGTTTGCAATTTCATATGGGATTTGGAATTCTCTGCCAGAAAGCAATAGTGCCTCTCCGAATTACAAAGCCCTGGATTCTATAGTATAGGATATAGCCATGGCAGTTAAAGTGGAATAATAGTGCTATTGGGTAGTGTGAGTGCCAGCATGGTATAGTGGTTTGAGCGTTGGACTATGACTCTGGAGAGCAGAGCTCAAATCCTGTTGGGTGACCTTGGGCAAATCACAGTCTCTCAGCCTCAGAGGATGGCATAGCAAACTCCCTCTGAAGAAACTTGGCAAGAAGACCTTGTGATAGGGGGTCGCCATAAGTCAGAAATTAGTTGACAGCATACCACCATCACCACCCGTTGTGTAGTGTGCAATAGTCCCAATCCCCCCCTCTCTGTGTGCATGTATAACTGAAACATGTATAACCGAAACAATTGCCTACTACTTCCCTGTCTGACTTTAAAGGCACAAGTAGGAATTGTGCAATCTATCACATATTGCTGTACTGCAACTCCTAGCAGCCTTAGCCAGCACTGCCAGCAATGAGGAATGCTAGGAGTTGCAATCCAGCATCATCTGCAGCAAGGACAGTAGGATCCCCCCCCCCATTTTAATGTCACATTATTAAAAGTAGTAAGGAGTGTTCCAGTATTGCTCCTGCATCTTTTTAAAAGTCAGTTGGAGGGGAAAAAAGTCAGTTGTGCACCTCTCTCTGCCAAAAAGCTTCCACCAGTTAAATTTCCAGCTGCATTCATATACATATACATACACACACCCTTTCTATTTTAAAAAGCCTCCCAAGGTCTTTGCCTGCCTGCAGAAAGACAGCAAGGAAGGGATCATTCTGGCTGTCTCACATTCCCCCACCCAAAAATCAGTGCTTTTTAACGGCTAATCCAACAGAGTCAGTGTGTGCTGTAGTGGTTTGAGTGTCAGACTATGACTCTGGAGACCAGGAGCTAGGGACAGACCTATATACCTAGCGTTTCGCACCACCAAATGCATCTATGGAAGTTGACTTAGGTCTACAAAAGCTCCTGCTGCCAACTTCTTTCTTTCAAAGATATAGCTGTATTAGTGTATAGAATCAGTACGTAGAGAGATCTTGTGGCAGCTTTGAGACTGACTGCAAGAAAGGTTGGCAGCATGAGCTTTGGTAGACTTGAGTCTGCTTCCTCAAATGCACCAGATGCACCAAATGTCTGAGGAAGGAGACTGAAGTCTACGAAAGCTCATGCTGCCAGCTTCTTTCCTTCAAAATATATCTGTGTTAGTCTGTAGGATCAGAGAGATATTGTGGCAGCTTTGAGACTGACGGCAAGAAAGAGGTTGGCAGCATGAGCTTTTCTAGACTTCAGTCTACTTCCTCAAATGCATCAGCTGCACCAAATGCATCTGAAGTCTAGGAAAGTTCATGCTGCCAGCTTCTTTCTTTCAGTGAGTCTCAAAGGTGCCACAAGATCTACGTATTGAGAAGACTGAGAAGAAAAGAAGAGACTGGTGCCCAGGGATGGAGAAGGATGGATAGGGTTGGGGAGAAGGCGATGCCCCTCCATCTCAACTCACCTGTCGGAAGAGGAGCCCCTGGTGCTGGGCAGCACGGACACAGAAGCATCGCCAGGCTGGGAGGTTGGCAGTGGGCGATGCCAGGCTCTGCTGCTGGAACTGGAGGCTCTGAAAAGCAGATGCCAACCTAGGCGAACATCTCCGGAGCAGCCACATTGCCAGACAGGTAGTATCTTCTGAGCTCGTGCCAACCTTCGAGGAAAAAGAGCCAGCCTAGAAAGAGAGAAACAAAAAGAGTCAAGAGACCAGCCCTTTAAAAGTTGGCAGGGTTTGTCAAGGCTGCCAGGTGGAGACTGCTGGTGATGGATTGACCACAGCTGGAGGAGTGGCAGAGATGGGACTCGCCTTCTTAAAGGCAGAGAGACACTGACCAAAGACCAACAAGATGATGATGATTTTTCTTTTCCAGAAAATAGAATATAGAAACAGAAAAGAAGAACAAGCCCCTCTCCTGGTCCAGCAAGAACAAGGTCCCCTTGATCCTTCTCTGGCTGCAAGGATTCTAGGGGTGCATCCAGTGATCCCCAAACTTTGGTCCTCCAGATATTTTGGACTTCAGCTCCCCGAATCCCTGACTGTTGGCCAAGAAGGGCTGGGGCTTCTGGGAGTTGAAATATTTCAACAACAACAAATTTAGAAGTCTCAGTCAGAAAGGTCTAGTACGTCTCCAAACTACACATTCCAGAATTCCATAGGATGATGCCATGGCAGTTAAGGTGCTATCATAGCACTATAATTGTGCAGAATGAACGGAGCCCAGGACTTTTCAGGTCACAGTGCTGCAAATGACTCCAGTGGCACATTGTGCTGCTTTTCTCTTGCTTTCTCTTACCTTTTGGAGCGGAAAAGCCTTCGAATACACAAGAAAAGGCTCAGGCGTTCTCGCTAAAATGCCTTTAAAAATGCTCTTGAACAAATGTTGGCTGTCATTTGAATCTGTTCCTCATTGCATCACGAAGCCAGGGGTGTTCTTTCAGATTTCACTGGTTTGGTTGTAGCAGCATTGTGCCCTCCTTGCCTGCAAAAGTAACTATGTGTTGTTAAATTATAAATTATTAACCTCAAAACTCGCTCCAACCCTCCCAATGAAAACTGGAAGACATGTGGCCAAGCAATGTTAAGAGTGTGCCCAAAACAGCAAAAGGTCTTAAGGAGGAAGGACAGAACAAGCTAAGGGAAGCTGCAGCACTTTGCTTTTGCCTTAGCCTACTGGGAAGGGCAAGAAGAGGATCACCTCCTTGCTGAGTTCACTGACTACAAACTATTTTTGCAGTTTGAATTCAGTTGGCACCACTGGAAGTACTTTAGGGTTGCCAGTTCAGGATCATCTTAGGACCTGAGGTTTCTGAGTCAAACCCTGAGACCTAGGGACAAACCCCAGCGATGCCAATAAATGTTAAGCATGGAGTACCAAACCCAGTTGCTCACAGCTTGTCATTCAAACACACCAGGAGAGAGACACAATGAGAGAACATATTTCCCTGCTGGAAATTAAGTTTAAGGAGCTGTTCCCAGATCAAGATGAAATAAGGAGATTATTAGTTCTTGCTTGCTTTGGGAGACAGAGTAAGGGTCATTTAATGTAGCCTTCTTGCTTCTAGCCGGAAGGTGGGTGCACAGCAGAGTGGAGGGTAAGTCCTGGCACCATATGGAGGATATTATGAAGGACATAAATCCATGACTCCTCTGGTGAGCCATTGCAAATTGCAGCAACAAAACAGAGGTGATTTTGCACTGGCTTACTATGGCTTTTTTAATAGTCCAGAGCCCACTTCTCCAAATACATGAAGGAACAGCACATAAGGAGAAGTATCCCCATGGTTAAAGCCATTGCAGACATACTAGAACACAGGCTTTCCTTTCCCCTTTTTTAAAATGCAAAAGCAAGGGTTAAAACTAACCGGGAGGTAGGGCTGTGTTTATGTGTTGTAATCATATTTTTTCCCTAACACTTGGAATCACTTGGGCTTTGGTCCGAAAGGCTCAATAAACCCATCGTCCATGGAGCTTTTGCCTTGAGTCACGTAGAGGGAGAGAGCACCGCCTTGTGTGCATAAACATATTCCAGATATGGGAGTTATTGCATGCACAAATTGACGCCAGCAAGCAATTCATTGCAGGAGATGTTCCAAAGTCTTGTTTTACTTTTGCAATGGGCTTGCTGTTTGCATCTGGAGGGTCCCTATGGAGAAGTGACTATGTATTTTGAACTTTAACTTCCAGAATCTCCCAGGGATTTTAGGAAATAAACGGCCCATAGAGACAGGCCAAAATAAAGCTGCTTCGGGTCACTTTGGAGGTACGCTGTTTCAATGATGCATGTGTACTAAATGTCCAGAAGCTGCACCAAAGCTACATTCTAGTCTTTAGGACTGGAGCATGGCTTTGGCATGGCTTTTGGACTCTTAGGATATAGGATAGGATGCATACCCTCCAACATTTGACAGGTGTAAACTGGGTCACATGTGGCAAAGCAATGACAAAGTGTGGTTAAGACGGCAAAGGTTATACAAATGGGGAAGAACACACAAGTTAGGAGACTGCAGCATTTTGCTTTTGCTTAAGCCTGCTGGGAAGGGCACAATTCTACCTCTATTCTCCCTTCGGCTGAATGGATTGAATGCAAACTACTTTCCCCACTTTGAACTCACTTTGCAGCAATTGAAACAACCTGAGAACAAAGAGAGATCTTCCTAGAAAATTCTTAGTATGTTTCCCTACAACTAAGGAGTTGTAGAACGAGGCAGAAAATAGGTAGATGAGTTACTACACTTCGCTTTGCACCTTCTTTGTTCAAAGGGCAAGCCTGTGTTTCTGTTTTACAAGGCTGAAAATGTGTACTTAAGCTAGTACTGCAATTTTACTGCAATTTACCTGAATCTCAGGGACAGCGTGACCATAACCAGAGGGTTGTGGCCTATGTACAAGGTAAGGATGTGGGGGCTTATTATGGCAAGCATACCCTGAGCACACTCTCCTTTAGTGCCATTGGGGTGGAGAGCTACAAAACCATAACTAGGAAAGCTGCACTGCCATTTTAGTGTCTCATATGTTAATTCACTAGAAACCAAGAAATCTTGGACTGTTTGACAGTCGTCCCGGCTTTATGGGCTGCTTTATGGTGTGATCATGCGAAATAAGAATGGAGGAAATTGATGCAATTATACACTTTATATGTATAGTTTGTATATCCGGAGTTTCAAATGGCCCAACGTTTCCTAGAATCCCTTAGACAGCACAGCCATTGATTATATTTGCTTGGAGGCTCTGGAATTTGTAGTCCTGAAAAGCCCTTTTCCAGACTCTACCTTCCAGAGGTTAAAGCAAGCGTCCCTCATTTCTCAAACAAAGCAAGACACTACCTTGATCAAATTCAACAAGGCTTACTTTCAGGCCAAGAATATTAAGGGCAAAATCTGGAGACCAGGGTTTGATTCCCAGCTTGGGCAAGTACTGATTCAATATTGTTCAATGATTTTGCGCATGGAACGAAGTTTAAGTGCATTGCGTACATAGTTTGGGTGCATTGGGTGCTCCAGAATCTGGAGACCAGGGTTTGGTTCCCAGCTTGGCCACGAAAGCCATTGGGAGGCCTTGGGCAAGTCACACACTCTCAGCCACAATGCACCCAAGCTGTGTACACAATGCACTCAAACTTCGTTCCACGCACAAAATCATTGAACAACACCGAATCAGTATTTTCAATGAGAGATCCAAGATCTCTCTTTATGCACATAGGTGCACATATTGCAAAACCCACTCCTCCACAAAGTAAAATCCAAAATGCAAAACACTTCTGGTCCCAAGCATTTGTGGATAACCTGCCTATACTATGTATACACAAAACAAGGCAAGAGAAATGCAAAATCATAAGTGCAGAGTGAACAAAAGCAATAGCCAATTCTTTTGAAATGCAAGGGATCATAAGCCAGGGAGTGAGATGGGACAAAAACAGCATTCCTAATGATATCCACAAAGCACTAGCAAAGCATAGGGGAAAATCAAACTGAAAAGCATCACTTTACAGACAAATGAGACTCTTACTCTTTTGGCCTTCTCCAGCCACCGTTAGAAAGGCTCTCCCTTCATTGGGTGAAACCATTATAGGCCAAAGGAAGGGGGGGAGCAGCTCCTCCTCCTTGTAAGTGGTTTTGCCCAGGCTAAGACTTCTTTTCTCTCTGCTGCTGCAAGACTTGCTCAGTTGATTCTGCTGCAGGTAGCTTTTTGCATTCCTTCTTTTGGTTGCTTATTTTGTGCTTTCTGTGAACTTCTGATGTCCAGTTTTATTTTATTGTTATTTTATTTCTTTATTTACATATATGTATTTTGGGATCCCAGTGGACCTTAACTGCCACCCAACCAACTCTCAGATCCCTGCAGGGTTTCTCTGGTCTCTTGCATGCACACAATCTGTCTGCAGAGTTTGGAAAAGTTATATCTTTTTTTGCAATCCGAGGAATAACATTTGCAAAAGTCTGACCCATTGCTTAAAAGAAGGGCTGGGGGGTAAAGTAAAGTGGCTTTAATTTAATTTAATTCAGTTTAATTTTGGTTTCTGTCTTGACATCAGGTACATTGCCTTCCTTTGGCAGAAGCAACCCTGGTTAATCCTTTGCTGCCCCACTTTGTTAGTTACTGTAAATATGTACTCATGTACCACTGCTTTAGATCTTTTGTTATATGCTCCTAGGTTTTACCCTCGACTTATCCACAGGTCATATCAAAACCCCTAATTTTGGCCCCAAAATCTGCCCTCGACTTATACATGAGCTCGACTTGTAGTCTATATATACAGCACTTTAAAATGTCCCAGTTTCCCTATCCGCCTCCTGCTTTCTCCCTTTGCAAACAGCGTACTTCGGTTGCTGCAAAATGAGTTCAAAGCACAACAGCAGTTTGCACTCAGGCTGCATCCACACTTTGGGGTTAATGCAGTTTGACGCCGCTTTAATTGCCATGGCTCAATGCTACAGCTCGCTGGGATTTGCAGTTTTGTCAGATATATAACCTTCTCTGTCAGAGCTTTGGTGTCACAGCGAACTGCAATTCCCAGAGTAATACCATCTAAATTATTCTTATTCTTATTATTCTATTTATAACCTGCTTTCCTCCCAATACAGGGACTCAAGGCGGCTTGCATCCTTCTGGGATCTGGGATTATTACTTCCATCCTTCTGGGATCCACGATTATTACTTGCATCCTTCTGGGATCCAGGATGAACTTGGAAGAAGCTTGGATCCGTGCGTTTTAATCCCCTATCTATGAGTATGCCTACCTGCCTGTCTGTCTGTCTATTTATCAATTACTTGCATCCCTCTGGGGTCCAGAATGAATTTGGGAGAAGTGTTGTTCCTTTTAATCCCCTACATTTGTGTCTGTCTGTCTGTCATCATATAGTGACTAGCAACATCCTTCTGGGAACTTGGGAGAAATGTTGTTTCCTGCATTTTAATCCCCTGTATGTGTGTACCTCTCTACCACTATCTATCTATCTATCTATCTATCTATCTATCTATCTATCTATCTATCTCGCTATCATCTAGTGATTATTTGCATCCTTCTGGGACCCAGCATGACCTTGGGAGAAGTGCTGTCCCTTGCATTTTAGTCCCCTGTTATACTGTATGTGCCTATCTTTCTTTCTAACAGTCTGTCATCTAGTGACTAGCAGCATCCTTCTAGGATCTAGGATGAACTTGGGAGGTGCTCAGTTCCTTGCATTTTGATCCCATTATATGTATGTACCTACCTACCTACCTATTCACATGTCTGTCTGTCTGTCTATCTATCTATCTATCTATCAATCTATCTATCTATCCATCCATCCATCCAGGATGTACTGGGGAGAAGCTCAGTTTCTTGCATATAAATTCCCTGTTATATGTGTGTACCCATCTGCCTGCCTGCCTGCCTGCCTGCCTGCCTGCCTGCCTGCCTGCCTATCTATCTATCATCTATCTATCTATCTATCTATCTATCTATCTATGTAATGATTATTTGCATTTTTCTGGGATCCAGGATATACTTAGGAGATGCTCTCTTCCTTGCATTTTAATCCCATTATATGTGTGTACATAGGTACCTACTTGTCTGTCTGTCTGTCTGTCTGTCTGTCTGTCTATCTATCTATCTGCCTATCTATTTTTCTATCTCTTGCATCCTTCAAGGATCCAGGATGAATTTGGGACATGTTCAGTTCCTTGCATTTTAATCCTGTTATATGTGTGTACCTACCTACCTATCTACCCATCCATCCATCCATCCATCCATCTATCTATCATCTATCTCTTACATACTTCCCGGATCCAGTATGAACTTGGGAGAAGCTTAGTTCCTTGCATTTTAATCCCCTGTATATGCATATACAGTATGTATATGTGTGTCCATCCAGCCCTCCCCTCCCCTCCCTTCAGGGCCTCCCTCTCCTCCAGGGCCCCCTCCCCTCCCCTCATCCAAGGCAGGCGCCCATTGGCTCAGGAGGAGGAGGAGGGGGCGGAGCAGGAGGCGGCAGCAGCAGCAGCAGCCTAGCTTTGGGGGATCTTCCTGCTGCTGCTGCTGCTGCTGCTGCAGCAGCAGCCTCCTCCTCTCCCGGGGAGCTAGCTTTGCTGGAGGAGAGGGATGCGTGGGGGCTGCTGCTGGCTGCTGCCTGGCCCCCCTTTGGGCAGAGGATGACTCGTCGCGACCGGCTCATGAAGGGCAGGCCCCAGAGGCAGCAGCTGGAGCAGCCTGAGGCCCAGAGAGGAGGAGGAGGAGGAAGGGATGAATGTGAAGGAGGGAGAGAAGGATGAAGGAAGGATGGGAAGGGATGGAAGGATGGAAGTAGGATGGGAAGGGAAGGAAGAAAGGGAGGAAGGAAGGAAGGAAGGGGCCACTGGGGTCCCTCCCCCTTTTCATGATGCTTTGTATGAAAAGATGCTCCTTTCCTCCCCCTCTTTTGTGCAAAACTGATTCAGGCCCTGGCGATTGCAGGCGTGTGGACAGGGCGCCCACTGCACCAAATCCGGATTGGCACCCACTTCCCTTCTGCAGGTGGGGAGGGTGCCAGCTGTGGCTGGCTTTCTCTATAGAGAAACCCAAGCTCTTTTCCCTTTTCCTCCTTGCTTTAGTTTAAAGCTTTTTAGCAGCATTGGTCTTGGAAGGATGACGAGGGAGGGCTCATTTTGTTGTTGGGTTGCAGCAGCATTTCTGTATCAAACAATGCAATAAACGAAGCCCCCAAGTAGGATTCAGCTTGAGCTGATACTACTTGTAGGTGTGTGTGCCTGCCTACTACAGGCAAGGGGAACAGCAGCTGCCTCCAGAATCAGTGAACAGCAAAATGTGGCAGCTGGGGAAAAGAAAAAAGTGTGCATGTTTGTGTGTGATAAGTGACTTGAAGGCATGCATGTCAACCTGTGGCAACCCCATCAGTGTTGTTGTTTATGTGAAGTCGAAGGCTTTCATGGCCGGCATCCATAGTTTTTGTGGGTTTTTTGGGCCATGTTCCAGAAGAGTTTCTTCCTGACATTTCGCCAACATCTGTGGCTTGCATCTTATGTCTGGACACCAAAATGGAAGCAATTGGAAATGTGGAGACTAAGGGAAGGAAAATGTGTTGTGCCTTCAAGTTGCCTCTCCGCCTATGGCAACCCCATGGATTTCATAAGGTTTTCTTAAGCATGGAATACTCACAGATCTATATCTGGACACCAAAATGGAAATAATAAGAAATGTGGAGGCTGGTGAAGGGAAGAAGTTGTAAATGGATGCATTTTGGAATAAGCTCTCAGGTGGCCTTTCGAAGACTGAAAATATTTTTCTTTACTTAATGCAAGGCTTACCTGACTTCTTTGTTTCTTTGCGTACTGTTAGCTTTGGATGCAAAGTCTGCTGAAACATCTTGGGCTGCTCTTTTTTGTGGTGTAGGAGCCTACCCCATTTCAGCCTCTGGTACCAAATATCCACTTCAAAAGGTAATGCCTAGGAACACATGTAATGCATTCACTGAGGTGTATCTTGTACTTAGTAGCATACCTTATTAGAAATTCAAAATTGAGAAAACTTTATTGGAAACCAGAATGGTCCAGGAGAAATGTGCAGCCCCTCCATTCCTGATGATCTAGGTCAGGAGGTTCACACTTAAATATTCATTGATGGACTGAACAGGGGAGACCCTTTGCAAGTCAATCCATGCTTACTAAGAACCAGAATCCAAAGATATAGCCATGTTAGTCTGTGGGATCAGTATGTAGAGAGATCTTGTAGCACCTTTGAGAGTAACTGAAAGAGGTTGGCGGTGTGAGTTTTCCTAGACAAGCTGCCAACTGCTTGGTTTCAGTTAGTTACTAAGAACCAGAATTACTTACTTACTAATGTGTTTAATTTATATCCCACCTTTCTCCCATCATGGAATCCAGGATGGCATACAGCATCTTAAAAAACACAATGCAGGTTAAAAAGTTAAAACACATTGAAACTTAAACATTTTAATAACAGAATGAAATAAAACAACAGCACTTAGTTTGCATTAAAAGCTCTGTCTTCTGCAGCATACTAAGAACTGGATCCCTCCTTAGATCAAAAAGTCTCTATCTACCCATAGAAAGACTGGGAAGGGATCAAATGGATCTTTGGGGGAAAGGGATTCCACAATTTGAAAGCAGCCACCAAGAAGGCCATCTGGCGGGTATGTTCAGTGTGTTTTTATTCCTAAGCTAGCAGGCATATGGTTTCAGGCTAAGGCAGACAAATTTGCTCCAACCAGTTTTCTGTAAAGAACTTCTATATCTATGAAAGTCCTCGTTTTTGTTGCCACTGAGGTTTTTATTTTCTCCTCCTCCGCTTTATGCCTACCCAGCACATTCCAAGAAGGCTAGATGGGGAAAGCGGCCCGGATAGACTGAAGTAGTTGTTGTTGTTGTGAACCTTCAAGTTGTTACGGAGTTATGGAGACCGAGGATTTTCTTGGCAAGGTTTGCTCAGAGGAGGTTGACCATTGCCTTCCGATCTCAAGTCCCTCTGCACATGTCATTGTCTCACACAATGGTTCCCAGACTTTGATCTTCCAGATATTTTAGACTTAAGCACCCAGAATCCCTGACTGTTGGCCAAGCTGGCTGGGGCTTCTAGGAGTTGAAGTCCAAATTAGATGTAGGACCAAAGTTTGGGAATCACTGAAATGCAAGAGTGGGCAACTTATAGCCTTCCAGATGTTGTGAAATGACACTGCCCAGAACCCGACATCAGCTATGGCTGATGGGAGTGGCAGTCTGAAAACATCTGGATTGGTGTGTGCCTTCAAGTTGTTTCTAAGTTATTGTGACCTTAAGCGGATGTATTATGGGGTTTTCTTGGTAATATTTATTCAGAGAGGGTTTGCCTTTGTCTTCCTCTGAGGCTGAGAGAGTGTTACTTGCCCCAGTGGGTTTTCATGGTTGAACAAGGATGTACTTAGGTTTCTGGTCATAGTTCAATGCTGAAACTTCTACATCATGCTGGCTCTAAAACACTAGGAGGCCCTTGTTTTGTCCATACTTAATCTTGTGAGAAACTGTTGTCATGTCTATTGTTTGATATGTGAAGGTAATACAGTCCAGCATCCACAGGGAGTATGTTCCTGGACTTAATGTGGAAATGTGAAACCACAGAACATAGTGGAACCTACTTCAGGTGGACTTTGATTATAGAGTCATATTGGAGGACTGAGAACAGAGGTTCTCAACCTATGGGTTGCCACCCCATTGGAAGTCACCTAAGACCATTGGAAAACACATATTTCCTATGGTCTTAGGAAATGAGACACTGCAATTTTATGGTTGGGGGGGTCACCACAACATGAGGAACTGTATTAAAGGGTCGCGGCATTAGGAAGGTTGAGATCTACTGGCGTAGAAGTTCCTAGAGAGAACACCTCTCTAGGCATTTCTGTGTCCTCCAGTGCAACTCTGTGGTCAACCTCCACTGGGAGTATACCATAGAATTGCACTGGAGAACCTAGAAAATGCCTGGAGCAAATATATCTTTTGCCTAGAGCATATATACGTGTGTGTGTGTGTGTGTGTGTGTGTGTGTAATGCCTAGAACAATTATATCTAGACCTAATATATCTTTGTAGTAATGTGAAACTGTGGGTACCAGTCCCATGAATATGGGGTTCTACTGTGTAATATTGGTGCGCACTTATGTTGGGCACGTGAGACATGCACTGGGCCTGAATTCTGGCCAACTTTAAACCCAACACTTTCATGTGTTTCATCTCTGTTCTAGCTGCCCATCATTATCGCTCTTCATCACGCTATCCTACACTGGACTTCTGTGGCACATCTTCCTTCCTTTCATTTTCTCTCTCTTTCTTTCTCTTTTCCTTCAGTGACGCCTCTTCTTTCGGCCTGTATTCCGCGCAAGTTGCCATAGCAACTCTACACTTACGCCAAGTTGAGCAATAGCAAAATAGAGCAGTAATTGGATCCTGGGGCCTAGCGGGAGATGAAAAGCCATGAGGGAATTGTACTGTTGAAATACTGTTATTTAATGGCCATCTAATCTGTATGCCATCAGGCTTTCCTTTGCTCCCCGGTGCCAAACTGGCAGATGAGTCCGCACTGCCAGCTCTAGGCCATATCCCTGTAGTAGTTACTTGCTACCTAGAAATATGGTGGAGAAACCAGCTAACCTTCATAAAATTGGTCTGTTAGTTACTTGGGACAAAATTCTAAGTTGCCATAGGTGACCAAGCATTTTATATAATGGATGCCATTTTACTACGCCATTGTGTATAATAGCACTTGAGCATCCATGGATTTTGGTATCCATGAAGTGTCCTATACCCAAATCCCAGTGTGCACCAATGTATGATGCTGGACTCATTTCTTTTCTATCTCTGCAGGTTACATTCTCACTCGGCCAACCCTCGTCCTGATGCTGGAAAGAGGGGAACAGCCCTGCATGAGCAACAACAAGAATGGAGCAGCCAACAACCCTCTGAGTGGCAGTATTGTGGGTAAGAAAGGTTCAGGACGTTCCTGACTTAGATCCCATTTCACACTGCAAAATTGTACCACTATGATTCCTGTTTAACTGTGATGGTTTTGTCCTATGCAATCCTGGGGGCGACAGTTGAGAGAGATGGATTTACAATTCTAAACTAAGCCCCAAAGCTCCAGTGACTTCTTGATGTACAGACCCCAGGATCCCATTAGTCAGTTATGAGGAACTGAATTGATGGCTGGAGATACTCTGGAAACAATTCGTTCTTTGGGGGTCCAGTTCTATCATTGGCTGTAAGGGGATACTGGACCCCACTAGAGAAAGGGCTGGGGTTCTTCTCTGCTGTGTACCATCTGCTGCATCATTTACCAGCAATAAAACTTATGCTATTGCATTTTTGCTACTATTTTGTACCCAGCCTCAAGCCTTGAGGAGAGTAAAGGAAAAAATAAATTTATCATCATCATCATCCCCAAATTAAGTCCAGGACAGTCCTTTTTATAAAAAACAGGACATGACATTTGATCACTTGCTGCTGTTATAAAGAGTTCTCCTGGGCCTAAAATGATGATAACAAGTCTATGTTCACCACTGCAAGAACTCTTCAGGAGACCTAGAACTATCTCCAGTTCCATAATAGGATGCTCCCTCAGCCAACATAGATAATAGGCAAGTGCTTCTGTGGGTTGCAGTAATTAAAAGCTACTTTTTAAAGCTCTGGGGGCTTTAAACTACTGAGGAACAAGCAGAAGGCAAAACATTGATCCCCCAGTTGCTGAGGCAGGTTGTCAAGCAGACAGTGTAGATGTCTGAATTTTCTCTCTTTTTCCCTTCCAGATGCACAGGCTTTGAAGGAGAACACCAAGTCACCTTCACCCGCAGCCCTATCTTCCTCACCCACCACGGAGTCCCCCAAGCCAGCCCGTCCTCGCCGCCCGCGGCCTCCGGCTGTGTTACCCTCTGATCGTCCCTATCAGTGCAAGGACTGCGGCAAGCGCTTTGTCTACCGTTCCAAACTGGCCACGCACCAATGGACACACTGCGCCGAGCGCCCGTACAAATGCCCCGACTGCCCCAAGAGCTTCAGCTACCCGTCCAAGCTGGCCGCCCATCGTCGCACGCACACTGGCGAGCGCCCATACCCTTGCACCCTCTGCCCCAAGCGCTTTGGACACCGTTCCAAGCTAGCTGCCCACCAGTGGATCCATACGCCGGAGCGGCCCTACAAATGTGCCGATTGCCCCAAAAGCTTTTGCTATCCTTCCAAGTTGGCAGCCCACCGCCGCACGCACACGGGCCAGCGCCCTTACCCTTGCAATCGCTGCGGGAAGAGCTTTTGTTATCCCTCCAAGCTGGCAGCCCATCAGCAGATCCATGCGGCGGCCGCAGTGGGCCGCCCTTACCCATGCATGCACTGCAGCAAGAGCTTCCGGCAGCTCCGCAACCTCACGCTCCACCAGCGAGTACATGAGGATGGGGAAGTGGGGAGTGACTTATCCCAAAACAAGGGCCACAGCAATGGTGAGAGGCCTTAGAGCAGAGCTATTAAGAATCTGGACAACATAAGAGCCAAGAGGAGGAAATTGGATTATTTGGACACATGTTGGTTGTGTTAACTTCATTGTAAATAACTGAATATATCAGGGGAGGGATTTAGGGGTTATATAAAGCTGCCCTTCAGTGACCTATAATATCTCAATCCACAATGTTTATGGTCTTACCACTGCCTCCCTGTCCCTTCCCAGTGCCAATTTGGAGCCCCTGCTCAGTTTCCAAAGGCCAGGCTGTGTATACCATGCTGAAAAACAAACCACAGTGTGTGCTAAAAGAACAACAGTTCTTTGCTAAGAAGTGACATGTTTTGCAACCTGAATAGGTTAGGCAAACATGTACATATATGTGGCTTATTTTATGTTTGTATTCTGGTTGTCATATAATTGCATGAGGCTCATGTCTCTCTCACTCTTCATATGTTATGTTTATAATAGTGGTGCATGCACCACCATTAAGGTCAATGTGGATGCTCAGATCTTTGGATGGCAAGCCTGCAATTGGGACAGGTGGCCTATACGTTTGAGACCAGAGTTTGGAAAAAAATACCTTTGGGGTACTAGTCATGTTGTGTGGGAATTCTGGTAGTTATACTCACCCCCATATAAATTTTCTAAGCTCTGTTTGGGATCACAATACTAGAAGGATCTACACATGTATGAGCCTTCCAGAGCATTTAAGATGGCACTGAAGGTTCTGCTCTCTGTCTCACTTGGTTTTTATTACTGCAAACAGTCCAGTGTGTTTTGACCTGGGAATATTTTTTATGGCCTGCTTTAGCATCTGCTAAAAGGAAAGGGGACAATACATTGGTAATGAGGATAATCAAGTTATGCAAATACAAAATAATACCTTTTTATTTTTAGAATCCCTGCAGGTTGATTTTAAAGTTGTAAAGTATTATTTTGTATCTGTGCAAGTTTACTTTGCTTACTATCCATGTTTAAATGGAGACAGTTTGTGTGTAGTTTGATGTAAGATGCAGGTTAAATGGACATATAACTGGTTTTGCAAATTCTAATTTGTTTCTTGTTACAATTGCTTTTACCAATGTACTGTCCCTTTTTCTTTTAACAGCCCTGAGGCTAGCCATATATATTTTTTCCAAGGTGAAACACATTGGGCTATTTTCAATAATAATTATCAATAATAAAATCATATGTCTTTTCATCATCCTGACACCTCTCTCTTTTCTACATCACATTCATAAACATGTAGCCTCTGGTTTGTATACCAGTTGTATTCTGTAACTTAGCAGATATTTTGTGACTTTTCACCAGAATCCTGTGGGTGCCTTGTGTATTTATAAGTAGACTTATGTCTGTGGGCACTAGGATTGTGCAAGTGTGAAATGTCTGTGTCCAGTAAAGGGCTGCTGTTAAGTTACTACATAACAGAGCTGGCAGTGTGCCTGATGCACATCAGTGCTGCCCAAATGTGCATCAGGCACTCTTGCCACTGTCCCCTTACACATCTTTGCAATTCACTATGTAGCTAGGTGTACGTAAAATTATGCAGCATAACAGGTGGTGTAGGATTCTGGGTCCTGTTTACAAATACAATCAATTCGGCAGGGATTCAGCAGACTTCAGGACATGGGTAGCATTTTCTTAGACATGTCTCATTTGATATAAAGTTCCTAGCACATATGATGTTAAAAGGAGATCTGAAAATGTGTGTGATGTCCTGATAAAATATTTGCAGGTGGCAAGTGGGTATATCCATGTTTGGGATCGCATTAGATCCTCATTATGTAATAGTAGGGTATTTTTGCAGATTCATGTGTTGCACACAGGCTGCCAGAAGAGCCTCCCATTAAGTAACAGTAGGATAGTTTTGCAGATTCATGCAAACAAGCTGCCAGAGTTTTGCTTTCCTTGGCATGAAAATCTGACCCTGAACTGCGGGCCAAGTCCTGTAGTCACATGTAAAAACTGATGACATTTAACTGTGTGATGTTTCATCAGCCCCAGGGAGCCAGCATGTGTATCAAGGCTGGACATATGCATCCAGATTGTGTGAGTCTCCTTTATACTGCTGGATTTCTCTTCTGAGTTGCTTCTGGTCTTTCAATCTATTTTTCATGACATGGTATACACAGCTTAATAGCCTGGTCCTTTAATTCCTCCTATGTAGAGGTTACACAGCATACTTAAAGACAGAGAAGCCCTCTTTGTGTTTCTCTCCACCTTTGGAGTTGTTCTACAATCTTGGTTTAAATTTTGGGATTTCTCTCTCCACTTGTTGCTCGTCTCCAGTTTTCTAAATGTATGTCCTATCTTCTACAATTTCTGGACTAATTATACACTCAGAAAACTTCCATGTACTTATCTTTCAAAACTTGCCAAAGTGTCTTCCCCACAACCCAGTGTAGGTTTAGCCCTCTGCACTTCCAGGCAGGCAGTTGATGTGAATGATGGGGGATTGATTGGTCCATGGTTGGTTTGTAGTTGATACTAAAAGAAAAGTGGGACTCCATAGGGAGCCTCATGGTTTTGTCTTATTTTTCTTGGAACATTAATAAAACACAGAAAAGGAAGCATTTTCTGTTTGAAAGATAAGCTTGGTGCACATGGGAAATAACCAAATTTGTAGACAAGATCATAAGGCACACCTAGGCCAGCATCCTCTGGACTTAACTAGTGCTGCTACTCATTCAGCAATTGCTTAGAAATGTAAGAGTACCACCAAGTCTTGGATTTTGTTTTATTTATTTAAAATACACAACAAAACATATTGCATGGAGGGAGGGAAGAGACATGAATACACCCCCGAAGGAGCATTCTCTCCATTTCTGGAGCTTGAGTGGAACTGCACTGAAATGATGGATATAACTTGTACAAAACCAAAGCCCTTGAGTCATGGAGCATATGAGCTGCAATATAAACCCAATTTCAGTTTAAACTGTCCCTCCTAACAGTAACTAGCTCTTCTGGTGAGGTTTTACCTGTTGGACACTCGGCTCTCCAAGTAGCTGATGGTCCAGACCACCATTAGCACCTAGTCAGGGACGTTGATGAAATAAAGTGCCCCTGAAGTGAAACATTTCACTGTTGAAGTTCCCCCTACCCAGAGAAAACCTGGTTTTTCATGCCATCATCAGAACTGAAGCTAAGAGTCTTCTGCACTTATACCTCATTGATAAATAGCTGGAGATAAAGACAAATTGTGCCTATTTCCCTTCTCCAGGTGTGCCATGCACTAGAACTGAGAGGTTTCCAGGTACAGTCTTCCCACTTCAGCATGAAAATTACAGATGCAGGGAAGAAATCTCAGGGTTGGATTCTGGCCCTTTAAAGCAACTTGTTGCAGATTTGGGATAGAGTCTAGACCTCAATAGAGGCTATACTGCTGGGACTGAGAGTAGCCTCTCTAGAAAAGCCGTGGCTAATACCGCCAGAATCCTTCCAAAGCTGGAAAGCTCCCCCTTTTCTTTTACTGTGATCAATACATGAATATGGGAGAAGGCTTGCTGGCACAAGGAACACCCAATAGACCAGGGCAAGATAAAACTTTAAAAATGAGGTAGATTGTTCAAAGCTTCTCAGTCCAGTTCACAGCCAGAGAAAAAACAAAAGGAGCACAAAGAGGGCAGAAGGTTGTAGCACCTATAAGATTTTTGTTGTGTTGTTTAGGAGGCTGAGCCATAGGGGGATTCTTTTACTGCTTTTCTGCAGTCAAGTCCAGAGAGAAGAGTGTCAAACTGATAATACCTTGCTCAAATTAGTCTATCCACAACGATGTGAATTAATACATGAAAATGTTGCGATCTAAATACACAACTGGATATTCCCAGTATCCTAAGCATGTTTCACAACAGACCTCCGTGCCAAGAATAATCAGCTATGTGTTTAAGACACAAATATGTCACACACACCCACTGACAGAAAAACCATGCTGTTGAGTCTTGACCCATAGCAGCTGCAGTACAAACTTAGTACAGCAGAAGCAAGGCATGGTTTCTTGTGACAGCAGCCCTAAAGAATGCTTAATATATGTGCGCACGTGTCTGTGTGAGGATTTTCAATATTAAAAAAGCTTGGCATTTGGGCCAAGCACATATTGGAGCAGGCCCACTTACCTACTGTACCTCACCCTTAAAGGGAGATGTCCAGAGCTGAAACATGTACTTACAACTTAGAAGTACATGAACTACAACATGGTATTTGTAAAATACCAGCCCATATTGGATGGCTAAATAGACTATTATTGTCTTCAAATGTTTCCACAGAGAGGGAAAGTGGAATGCAAGAAATGCACACAGAGATTAGGTGCGCACAGCGACATATTCTAGCTTATCAGCATGCCCCAATGGAAGGAACAAATGTTAAGAAAACTGTTGACAGTTGGTTCAGTCTATAGTGCCTAACTCCTGAAATGGGACAGAACAACAGTGATCAGATCACTTTTTATAAAAGCATGTACAATCCCAAAGAATAAATCCCACTATTCAAAGGCTGAGTAAATCAAACAATAAGGAAGTTACTTCCACAAGGAAACACCTCTTATCCTCCACAAACACAAATTTAGCAAGGACACATCCAGCTTCCTATGAAATGATGGAGGAGTGCAGGAGGAGGGGAGAGAATTGAAACAAAAAGAAGTGTAATGACAAGAGTGAAGATAAGATGCCAAGAAAAAAGAACCACAGACATGTAAAGTGTGTGTCTGTGTGTGAATGTGTACACACATCTCCCTTTCTCAGTTCAGTCCTGGTCCCTGAAACAAGGCCGGCTCTCATTCCATCTTCCAAACCCATGAAATTAACACTAGACTTGATTTAGACAAGGCCATAAGATGCCTATGAGCTTTTTAGCCTGTTTCTCCAGGACAGCAGCTGGTTCTGAAAGCAAATTTCCCTCTGATGCAGCCTAGGGTAGCTGCTGTTGGGAGAGAGGGACCCAAGATGGTCATAGATACTTCTGCATTGGCACAAGCTTGTGTGGAAAGGAGCTTGCATCCGGAGGCCCTCCAACAAGAATCAAGTGTGGCCCAGAGACAAAATGGTCCAGAAGCAAAGAAGACAGTTTGCTCCAGAGGGAGGGAATAATATACACAAAAGCCTGCTGGGAACCCTCCTATACTCGTGGCACCACAACGTATGGCTGGTGAGGAATCAGTTTCTGCCGTTCATTGCAATTGTAGATCCAGCGAGGGCGCACAAAAGACAAGTTGGCGTTCTCATTCAGAGCCTGCAGCACAGACAGGAAGACATGCAGTGGTTTAAATGTTTCAGGTGAATCTCCCTGCATCAAAAGTGGAAGTAGTCTATCTGAGGATTGTGTATTTTGGTCATGTACTTGCATTAGTAGTCAAATGACCCCCAGCCCCCATTTAAAATTTAACCTCAGAGCCAATGCGATTAGTGCTAAAGTAGGACTGAGCAGAACCCAGGTTCAAATGCTCCATTTAGCAATAAAACATGATAGAAAAAAAACTGTTTCTATCAACCATGTTTGTTGGGAAGATACAACACAACACTCAGAATCATATGTACAACTGGAAAACGGGACAGAGAATAAGCAAATAATAAACCAGTGCATCAAGCATCCTTAAGCAAACCATTATTATTATAAGGATGGGGAATTACTGTCCCACCTGATGCTTTCACCTGTAAAGTCTACCAGTCCAATTCACCAAGGCCAAAAGTACAGAATACGTGGACTTCTAGTTCAAAGCTTCTGGAAAGCTACAGTTTCCTCCATCTCTGCTATTTACGTTTGTGCTACATCACTCAGAGCAAAATGGGACTACCTAACTGGGTTGTTTTAGGGATGATGGAGAGCTTCAAACAGTCAAAAGTATTCAATGCATGCAAAGAATTAGTATTATATATGTATGTAGTTTACTCCTAAAGCCATTTCTATCAGTTTTGCTGGCTCTTGGGAACTCCCTGAAAGCACACTACAGAGCAGGGTAAATACTTTGGGGTTAGGTCAAGAAAATCACAGCCAAGCTGGCAGAAAGAGCTCACCTCCTCAAAAGTGTCATCCCATTCTTGAGCCGTGATCACATAATTCACTTGCTCATTCATATAGTCCTCCACTTCCCTGGAAATGGAAGAAGCAATGCTTTATAATATTTTTCCCCAGTTAATTTCTCACCAGAACAACAAATCATCAAAGAACAACCAGAAGTGCTCTATGCCATAATGTGTTTTGAGAAGAATAGAACCAGCACGGATTACAAAGCAGCACAAATGGAGTTACCGCGTTTGTTTTCATAATAATCAGATAACTGGTATTATAAGGCTATAATAAAAACATGATCACTCTATTTGTGCTGCTTTGTAACCAACGTCCTCAAGGTCCACATTCTGAGAAAAGGTAGAATGTTACTGAACAAAATAAATAAGAAATGTTCTCTCTCTACAATCTGCTATTCCATAGACATGCTAAAACATTTTTAAAAATTGATGTATTTGTATGCAATTCCAGTGTGCTAAATGTTACCTTATGTAGTTTGATTATATTTCTCAAATCTATTTTAGCTGCCCATTAAGAAAAGAATGCAACATATTCAAAAGATAACAGGTGTGTCTGAGACTATAAGGAGATGAGGAAATCAGGGGTCTGTATAACCTCCTTCCTCCTATGTCTAGATCAGGGTGGACAAAGGAAGATCATGGTCCATCTTTGCCCCAAAAGGCAGTTTTTGTAACACCACCAGAGTCAAAAAGGAGACACTGGACCATTTTGCCACATTTTGACCTCCTGAGCCATTCTAACCCAAAAAAAGGCTTTTTTCAAAATCAAAACCACTTCAATAATTGGAATTGACTTCGAATTACTTTCTTTCACTAAAAAGGGGAGCTACAATGCCTCCCCTAAGAAAACAAGACAAAAATGGCACCACATCCCTTAGAGGGCATTTGGGGCAAAACATCTGGGTTTTTTTGCAAGGCGGCGTGGTTGGGTGATTTGGCCTTCCAAAGTCTCTTAGCTTACCATGTTTGGCCATCCCGGTCTAGGAGAGTATAATCATGAGAGTGGGATTAAGGTCTTATGTTGGCAAACTGGGTGTACTATTCACATTTTCATTTAGATTACTATATACAGATTATACTCTCCCTATTTCTTTTTTCGCTGTCCCCAGTTGTAATACAACAAATATCACTCCACCTGGGATAGAATCGCAGAATCATACAGTTGGAAGAAACCATAAGGACCGTCCAGTCCAACCTCCTGTTATGCAGGAATATACAATCAAAGCATGAAACAAAAGTGTATGGTAGCATCCTTGTAACACAACATACCCGTTGAAAGCTGTGATATAGCGGTTCAGGAGGCGGCGCTCCTTAGAAGGGAATTCACCATAAAGGAAGAAGTGTTTGCCCTCAAATAAATCTGTCAAAGACAGGGTTCAGTCAGCAGAGAAGTGGCACGAAGACTTGAAATCCCAGACACAACCCATAAAAGAAGGCTAAGGTCTCCAAGCATTAACTCTGTAGATCACCCATCCCCACAAGTTAAAGAACTAATATTTTAGTAGACTGATCTACCAATTAGAACTTGAAGTCCTAGACTACCCCTCACTCCCAAACAGTCAGTCAGTCAGTTCTGACATACCAGGCAACTCTGGAATAGGCTGATCTGGCTCCTCCTTTTCTTCAACATCTGTGTTCTCATCGGTGGAACCACCATATAGATCATCATCTGGTTGTGGAGGAGCCCTCCGTCCTCCTTGTTGCTTTTTGCGATGTTCCTCTTCCACTCTGAAACCAGTGGGACATGAAATCAATTGGGAAATTTGACTTGATGCCCTTTTCACCACAATCAGCATCAAGTTCCTAGTCCTCACAATTAAAAGTGTACATTGGCTATTTCTACTGAAGGCTTAGAAATGATCAGTCTCCATGTTAAGGGTTTCTACTGGTCAGATGGGTGAAGTGTCTCTCTTTTCAATTTCCTGTTCCTTCCCCAAATCTTACAGGAATCCTCCTTGCTCACCTGTAGCTAAAAATCCTATAAGTATTTCCAATCCCATCCCTCTGAGATAATGATTTATGGAAGGACAAAACACAACAGTCATTTGACCAACCTCTTCAGCTCATCGTCAGTATCACCAGAGTCCTCTTCCCCATTGTCTTGAAAACCTGAGGAATGACAGGGGGAGAAGAATGAGAGGGTAAAAATCAACAGTAGATACGCTCCTGCTGTTCTATTGAATTAGAATAGGGTGGGGTGGAGAACTTATGCAGGTTGGATCCATCTTCCAAGAACTGTCCCTTTAGAGTGGTGGCTACAGCCCTAGTCTTAGCTGACAAGTTTCTTTACAATAACTTGGCAGGTATATGAGCAAATAGCAAGAGTAAGGGAAGTAACAAATTCAGAGGTTTAGCAAATAGAAACTTGGATGACCTGGTGGGACACCACAGATTATAGTTGGACCTTGCTATCTGCGAGGGATCTATTCCAGACCCCTGCTCCACTCATATGGAAAAATGTAGGACCTCAAGTCCTGTTGTCCCTAATGGTGGTGCAACATACGCACGGCTGCGTGCAGATACTGGCATTGGTGACAATGGTGCTTGCAGTCCACAGATGCTTAAATCTGCATATGGCAAGCCTGCAGATATTGAGGCTCCATTGTGTAACCTTCAGAACTGAGGACCACTTCTTCCTACATTGGAAGAACTGGAGAATATCAGACACAGCATACAAAGTTTACAACAGCCCTTCTCCAGCCTGGTAGCCAGCCATCTGTTGAACCATGGCTCTCATCAACCAAAGCCAGCATGTCTGAATTTCTGGACGGTTTGGGGAAATCTGGCTCATAGCATTTATAAATCTCTATATACTGTATATACTCATGCATATAAATTTAGGTTAAAAAATTGACCAAAAAAACCTGAGTTGACTTATCCATGGGTATTTTAACTCATATATATATGGGGAAAGGCAAGAGTTTAATCTGCCCTAGAAACACTGACCCCCTTCTACTCTCTCATCCATCCAGCCTTTAGTATGAGCACAAATAGTTATGCCTGCTGGAATTTTCTAAGTTCTTTGGCATTGTTTTCCTTTGCCTTTGTCCTTTACCTCATTCATTAAATGCCCCTAAGTTTTGCCCTCGGCTTATCCATGAGTCATATCAAAACCCATAATTATGGCCCCAAAACCTGCCCTTACCAGTGGGCATAACCAGGTGTGGTTCCTGCTTTATGCTAGTTAACAGAACCAACATTTCTCAGCTCTACCTGGGGGATCTTCATCACCAGTGGAAGCAGAGTCTGCTGCTGAGGCCTGTGAATTGTTATGGATGCTTCTGCTCTGAGATGTAGTTGGCTCTTCCTCTTCCTCCTTTTCTGGTGACACTCTCCTTGCTGCTGACTGGGTTACTCTGGGACTAGGAAATGCATTGGGCTTGTGGTTGGAGCTGGGAAAATTAGCTTTCTGTAAAGTAAGAGCAGCGGATTGAATGTCAATGAAGGCTTGCCTCCTATGCCTTTGCTACTGATTTTACAAGGCTACTGTATTGAGGAAGGCATCATCTGGCTACAAGTCAGAGGAGGCGCTTGTAGATTTCATTACCACCACCATCCCCAGCTTTCTTCCCCTGATTGAAACAATTCATTTCATTGTGATCTAATAAAATATGGAGGACCACAAATTGCCCACTCCTGGCTTATGCCCTACCCAGTTCTTTGCTCACCCCATTCCTGAAAAGACACAGATAACAAAATCACTTTTATCTAACATACCAGTTTGCACAACTAACACATCAGCTCAGAATTATGCTTTGATAGAAGTATCCTATGGCATACATGTTTCAATATAAAAATTCTGCTTGTAAACCGGTTTGGAAGGATTTGTGCCCAGAAAATCCTGATAGAAATTACTGAATAAATACTTGCAGACAGAGATCTGATCTATCAAAACAAATGGAGCAATGGGCACTCCCCTCAAAACAAAGCAAGTCTCCCAGACAATCACAGACATTACATTACCTGCTGATGCTTAAGAGGTTTGTGGGGTCGGACAGAGACTTCTTCTTCATCACTCTCATCCTCCTGGTCGCTGCTGGAGGATTCTGAGCTGACCATCAGGTAGCTGGGGAAAAGGATCCCAACAGTTGTCACCACAGACACCATTGAAACCAAACCTCTTGCCACAATCCAAGACAGAGAAATCATTTGGGACTGGTTCTCACTATCCTCACATGCCACCCCTGCCAACTCACCGCTTGCAGGGCAGGTGTCTCCGTGTACGGTAACAATCCAAGATCCACTCTTTGCGCACAATGATACCCCCAAGCCCCTTCACCTGGCTGTATTTGGGAGTGTTGGCGAAGGCACAGCTAGAAGGAGAGCACAGGAGAACAGGGCACTCAATACAAAGCAAGACACAGTCACTTGGGAAGCAGCATCAAAACCAGAAGAGCTGGCAGAGACCATAAGCAGTGAAATTAGTCAGGTTTTAGACATATGACTGAGGCAGCAATCCTGTGCCCAATTATGTGGGAATTAATCCTGATGAACTCAGTATGATTTAAATTTGGGCGGACACTCAGATAACCTCATTGCCTAGCAACTTAGGCAACTCTCTTTTCCTATTGTTACTCAAGAACTGGGGAATTCTCTCTTGCCACATTCAATTTCCAAGATACCTAGCAGAAAGCTAGTAATTTTGGTGGAAATGGATACAGGGAAGTGGTTGATTCCCATCCACCTGGCCTCAAAATTTCCTTCTGATTTGAGACCTTAAACACCTCCAGTGAAACAACAAGTTAACAAAAGAATATACCACCCTGAACTCACCCAATCTCATATGTTTTTAAAATCTAAGCATATTCACATTGGGCTAGTAACTGGGTAGGTAACTACTGAGGAATGTGAGGGATTTCAGATCAGACTAGGCAAGAATCCCACCATAAAGTGCAGAATCATTGCTATATGTCAGAGTTGACAGTACTAGGTTAAATAGACCAATGACATGATTCAGGTGGCTTTCTAGATACAGACACAAACAGATGTCTCAACTTAGGGAAGTTATGAGTCTTTGGGATTCTGCAGACTCAAAATTTACAGAGAAGGGGGGAAGTACCAAGCTTGAGGAGAGACAGTGATACCTAGTGGTTTTCTGGACACCTACATGAGATGAGTGCTGTCAGGGGTCCAGTCCGGCCGGTACTTGGCCCCCATCTCAAGAGCCTTGTCCCGCAGCTCTGATCGGAAGGGGTTCTGGAATCCACTCAGCACAAACACAGTGCCCTGAAGGAGATGCTGGAAAGAGCCATTTGTGGTCCCCCCTGAAGACTGTGTTTGCAAGGGCTTTTTGGAAGGTGGTGTCTTGGGGGGAGGTGGTGTTGATGGGGAAGCTGTGCAGGGGAAAGATGAACAAATAAGCACGATTTAGGAGGAGGAGAGGGAGCACAAATCGTAATTCATTCTTTCATATAAAACAACAACCAAAAGCACACTTATAGGACGGGGGATACTTGGCTTAGCAGCAGTACATGTGAAAAGGACCTTGGTATTACAGTTGATCAAAAGTTGAACATGGCCCAGCAATATGATGCTGCAGCAAAGAAGGCAGATAATATTTCAATCTCCCTGAACAGAAGCATAGTTTCCAAGATGAAGGAAATAATAGTAATAGAAATCAATCTGGACTTCTGGGAGTGGTGTCATACAAGGAAATATGCAGGAAAAAGTGACACAGAAAGTCTATTAACACTTATTAAGTAGTGCAGATTGACTTTCCCTTATCAGAAATGCTTGGGATCAGAAGTGCTTTGGATTTTGGAGTTTGTTTTGTTTTTTGGATTTTGGAATATTTGCATATACATAATGAGAGATGAGGCCCAAGTCTAAACACAGAATTCATTTATGTTTCACATACACCTTATACAAATAGCCTGAAGATAATTTTCTGCACAATATTTTAATAATTCTGTGCATGAAACAAAGTTTGTGTATGTCGCACCATGAGAAAAGCATAGGTGTCACAATCTCAGCCATCCATGTGGACAATTTGGATTTTGGAATATTTCTGGGGATATTTCAGAAATCCTAAAAAGGGAAACTCAGCCTGCAATGTGAAGTGAGTTACTTCTGAGAACATATGGTTAAATCTACACCGATCTCTGATAGGATCTTCTATCTCCCCTAGAGTAAGGGAAATGATTCCAGCAAAGCTCTCTTTTCAAAATGTTCCCCCCTTTCACATACTTTTGTGTTTCTTGGATGGTGGATTCACAGGACGGGGAGTATCAGGATCAGTTTTCTTGGTCACAGATGAGACACTGGTATTTTCCTTGCTGAATTCAAACTTCCTCTTGATGGGCGTAGGTTCCTGAAGGGAAAAGGGGACCAAAGCTACATTCCTATACACATTTCCCCAGGAGTAACTCCCATCAGCTTCTGAACAGACATGCATTGCCTTTCAAGGTAAATGATCTGACTGTGGCAGATTTCTCCAACTGTACCACTCCCTTGTTCTACAAGTGACTCTATTTCAGAGGGTACCCAGAAGGAGATCCCAAGAAAGGATATGCACTAAATATAACTCTTACTTCAGGGGTGGACTGAAGGGGAGGACATTTAACAAGAGGAACATTGTTCCACTGCCTATCCTAAAAGGCACAGAAAGTCTTCAATTCCAGTCCCTCCACCACAAATCCACTTGGTGATTGTAGGCTAGCCACTGACTTTCAGTTTCAGAGCCCTGCCAATCTGCAGTTCGCGGAGATAATGCTGACTTACATGACAAGGTTGTTGTAAGGATTGGAACACATGATACACAGAAAACACTTGGAACTCCAGAAATCATAAACATAATAGATAAAAAAGGCACTGCTATTCAAGGCTAACCAACAAAGTTATACCTTCACATCCAGCCCATTGAGGTGGCAGCCAGACTTTACCTTGGGAGAGATTTTGGTAGCTGGTTTGTCTGCAGCTGATGGCAAAGGGTCAGGGGAACTGGAGATGCTGGTTTGCAGTGAAGCAGCAGCATAACTGGGTGAGGACTGGTCATTCTGAGAGGCTGCAAATACAGGAAAATTCATAGTTATTTTCAGCCTGGCAAGCATGTATTCTGAAAAGCAATGGTGGCTCCAAAGGCCAGGTTTTTCATGTTTTAATGTGTTTGGGTTCAACTAAGACTCAAGGGAAAAGTTAACAGTGGTTCCCAGACTTTGGTCCTCCAGTTGTTTTGGATGTCAACCCTCAGAAGCCCCAGCCGGCTTAATCAACTGTTAGGAATTCTGGGAGCTGAAGTCCAAAATATCTGGAGAACCAAAGGTTGGGTTCCATTGTGCTCCGAGATCCCACACTCCACTTCTGCTAGCCGAATAGATGCTATTTGGTAGTGGCTACCAAACAGAATGTGGAAAAGTTACTTTTTGCACTGTAACTCCCAGAATCATACCAACACCATGGACACTGTTCAAATTGTCTGGAGAATTTTGAAGTTGACATATTAAAAAAATAACTTTCTCGATGGTCTGACTAAAAGTTCTGATGGTTAAATATCCTCCACATCCAGAGCAGGAGAGCATTTGGTAGTACTTGCTGGAAAGGGCTATTGCTATCCTGCCCTGGTTGTTGGCATTTGGGAAGCACCTGGTTGGCCACTGATGGTAACAAAGGACTGGACATTTGCCTAATCTAGCAAGGCTCTTCTTATGTTATCAATCACCTGGAGTTAAGATATTGGATTGATTCAGTATAGCTACCTTTAGGAGGGGAGGGCTGGGGTTTGCTGACCCGGCTGAAGAACAAAGCACCAGGTTTCAAACTGCTGGAGTTGCTGTCATCATCCTTCACCTTGAACTGGCCCAACTTGGTGACCTTCTAAAGTAAGTGAAGAAAGAAGAGGAGAAAATGAGGTGTAAAGGTGGTCAAGAAACAACAGCTGAGAATAAATGGAAGGCAACATCCAGGCTACTGGGATACTCACAGGTGAACTGATTTTGGAATGAATCTCACTGTTGTCTGGAGGTGAGTGGAACCTCACAAAGGAAAGACCGTAAGCTAAGGACTAAACAGAGAAACAAGATGTATCAAGAAAGCAAAGGTGACACCTATGTGCCCCACAATCTAACTAATAGGACCCCAGTAATCTCCACTTTATCAGAACATTTGTCGCTCCAAAATGTATATCCATACCCCCAAAAGCTGCCAGGAGGCACAATTGGGATCCTAACCTGTTTCAGAATGCAAAGTCCCTTTTAACCTCTCCATCAAAATGTTCCTTTAATACAAAGCAATACAAGATCTATTTGGCAAACATACAATAGAGACAGACAACTAACTCCTGCCTGACTATTAAGCAGGGGACTCTGTGCAAGAGTCCAAATGAGACACTTGCTGGCATCTCTATATACAAACCTTGGTATAGGGCTGAGTACAAACAATTTTCACTCGGTCCCATTTCCTCTCAGCTGTGGCCTTCACCAGCTTGTCTGGACCAAACATACGAACCCTGTTCAGGTTGGTACCATTCTTGCTCTCTGTAGGGGACATGAAGGAGGATGTGACCAACAGTACCTGAGGTGAAGAGGAAAAGATTATGGTGAAGATCATGGTACAGGCTTTGAAAGGTCACATTTCTTGCTGTGTTCCAGAGCAAGTCCAAAATACTGTCAAAGACCTTGAGGGGAAGATTCAGACACAGAACTAGAAGAAAAGCCATCTAAACAGCAGTGGGACTTTCTGATAAGAACAACTTTCTAATAGGAACGGTCATGTTCAGGAAAGCAATGCAATACAGATACTACGTGAGGAAGCTTTACCTGACTGACTTTATGCCTCTGTAGTGTCCTTTCATGATTGCTGATGACTGGATGGTTTTAATTCAGCTAAATCTGCCAGCCTAAACTCTTGGAATTTCATTTTTCCATTACTCTGTTCCCACCTACACATCTCTATCTGTATAACATTCCTGGATCTGATTCTTCAAGCTAGCTTTTTGGACCTCTGAGGAAAAAGCCCTCACTTATATGAAGTCTTGAAACCACAAAATAGGAAAAAAGCAAGAGTTGTAGGCTCAGTGCCATGGAACAAAAGGAAGCCCCCTGAACCAAAAATACTGCATCCAGGTACAGAAGGAAACCGATTTTTGCAAAACTGAAACCATTAAATCTTACTGTAGAAAAGCTTGCTTCAAACTCAGGATGGAAAACAAAACCCAGAAAAGCCCTCAGTTCGCCTTCCTCACCTCATAGTTTTGCTCACTGGAGGATGCAGAGCTGCCGGCCAGCACTTCCACAAATGCAGAGCCTTCGTTGCCAATGTCGATGCTGTGAATCTGCTCCTCTTTCTCAAACTGTTGGGAGATAAGGCAGTTTCAGCTAAGGATTAGGGGAAGCACACAACAACAATCCTAAAAGTCAGACCTGTACAGTTTATGAATGCCCTTTTGAACATAACCGTGATCTCCAACCACATATAAGCCTTATCATATCAATGTACATAATAGCATAGATGTCAAGCCCTGTGGCTGATTCCAGCCCTTCTCCATGCTGATCCAACAACGTTCACTTTCCCATGCTATTATCTTGCTTTCCAAGCTTTTGCAGAGTTCTTTTCTCATTCTAAAATACAGAAATTCTCCTAATGTTTAGTTAAAGACACTAAAAGCTTTTAGTTAAAATACTTTTGGTCCTACCTTGTTGCCTACGACCCTGTTCACTACTAAAATGCCGTATGTGATAGTGAACCTGTGAGATGAACAGGTTCTGCATCCTTGGCATATTACTTCCTTATGCAAAGATCACCAGCCTATCTGCCTGACTGACAGAGGCTTTCTTGCCAAGCTTCTCTTCCTGAGCCCCAAATCCTTCCCAATGGCAATTAGACAGACTGAACCTGACATTCTCTGCATGCAAAATATTCATTTCAATCATGCGATAGGGATCTCATGGACCCACTGTAATGGAAACAGTCCTACAGTATTGATTTAGCTAGTTGTAAAAAGAGACGTGAAGAGAACCTAGCCCTGAAGGGAGGGAGCAAGCTTGTTTTCTGCTGCTCCAGAGACTAGGACCTGGAGAAATGGATGCAAGCTCCAGGAAAAGAGATTCCACCTCAACATTAGGAGGGACTTCCTGAGAGTAAGGGCTGTTTGACAATGGAACTAACTCCCTTGGATTGTAGTGGAGTCTCTTTCCTTGGAGGTCTTTAAGCAGAGGCTGGATGGCCATCTGTCAATGGGGATGCTTTGATTGAGAGTTCCTGCATGGCAGAATGGGGTTGAAATGGATGGCCTTTGAGGTCTCTTCCAATTGTGTGATTCTGTCTCACCTGTAATATGGCAGAGATTTGTTTCTCCCCAGCCTGGGCAGCCTTCCACTTGCGATAGGTGTCCGCTTTGAGCAAGTTCTCAGCGCAGTGAGTCTAGAAGAAGAATATATCAGTATAGAAGAATGGCAAGAAAGAAAGGGGAGCATTAATGGTAGGAGAAAATACGCGCATACTGTGGTAGTTAATAATAATAATAGGCGCGTTCCTTGGTATGACTTCTTTAACAGAGAAGTGGGTACAAGGGGCAGCAATAACACGGAAAGCATAGGGATGAGTCCCTACGCTGCACAAAAGAAGAGCATTGAGTGAGCCTTCCATAAGTAATCAAAACCACTTCTAACCACTTGAATGCATTCTCCAAAATGCAGACAAACATGGCTTTTCCTTTCGTCAGCCTCCTCTTTCCTAATGATTTTCATCCTCCTCCTCCTCCTCATATTTATTTGTTTATATTTATGTATTCGTGGCTCAGCCATAAAACCCACTAGGTGACCTTGGGCAAGGAGTCACACTCTCTCAGCCTCAGAGGAAGCTAAAAGCAAACCTCCTCTGGACAAATCTTGCCAAGGAAACTCCAGGGTAGGGATTTGCCGCAAGTTGGAAATGACCTGAAGGCTCACAACACACAACACACAACACTGGGGCCAGAGAGAGAGAGATCTTCAGAAAATGGAGGGGTGTTTTTTGGAGTACATTGGGCTTAGGAATTACAGAGGAGGATGTATATATATCCATTGGAAGTGTGTCACTTTTGCCTTAATTCTTGCCTCAATTTATTCCATGGTGGCCCTGTAGGTGAGTTTGGACTACAACTCCCATCAGCCCTACAATGTGCAGTTGGTTGCGAGGCATGATGGGAGTCGAAGTCCAACAAACATATGGCAGGCTGCAAGTCACCCATTGTCCCAGCCCAGCTTCCGCTCTCTTTTCTCTCCTTCCACCCCTCCGCTTGTTTCAGAATGGGCTCTTCCAGATGCCAGGCCAATCCCCCCTCCCTGGAACTACGAATGGTTTCGTCCAAGCGGAATGGAACCTCCCTCCCTCCTTTCCCTCCTCCTCACCGCGTCGGAGCTGCTGGCAGAGACCACATGGCGGATCCCAATCTCCGGCATCTCCCCGCCACTTTCTGTCACCGGCCGTGACCCCGGCAGCAAAACTCCGCCGCTCACACGGAAGTAATGGAGGCGCCCTCTCTCTGTGGACGCTCTGGACCTCTCTCTCTCTATGGTTCCCCCCTCCCTCAGATGTCCTCCAGAAGATGTTTCTGCGCATGCGCCAAGTCTAGTCAGCACTCAGCAGCTTCAGGAGGCTGCTCTTTTTCTGTGTCTCCAGTGGGTTTCTTCCACTGGTCCAATAATAATAATAATAATAATAATAATAATAATAATAATAATAATAATAATAATAATAATAATAATAATAATAATAATAATAATAGTTATAAATTATTATTATTATCTTTATATTAGTTATAAATATTATTATCATCATTATATTTAAGTTATAAAATATTATTATTATTATTATTATCATCATCATATTTAATAGTTATAAAATATTATTTTATCCACATCAACATCATTATATTTAAGTTATAATTTTTATCACCATCAACATCATATTTAAGTAATAAAATACTATTATTATTATTATTATTATTATTATCATCATCATTATATTTAATAATTATAAAATATTATCACCATCATTATGATATTTAATAGTTATAAAATATTATTAGTAGTACTATTATTATTATTAAAGTCACCCTTTAATAATGATAATGATGATGATGATATATTATTATTATTATTATTATTATTGTTGTTGTTGTTGTTTAAATGCGGTGTTGCTGCAGGGCAACCAGATGCGTCCTCCTTTTCTAGGATATCTACATTCCAGCCTTCAGTTTAGGAGGAAAGTTCCAAAATGGCCTCCATTTTGAGCATGGATTTACATTGACATGAGTGCTTTGAGCTTGTTGTGTGCCTCCAAGTCCTTTTCCGATCTGTGTCTTTGTGGTTTTGCCGTCCTTTTCTTGAATGACTTCCATGCTGCAGTGCCTTGTCCTCCCTTTAGAGTCTGGTCCTGACAACACACTGCAGAAGTAATCCAGTTTGAGACTGTTTTAACAGTCCTGGCTCGGTGCTAGGGAATCCTGGGTAGTTTGTCCCAGCACAAAGGTCTCAGACAGAGAAGGCTAAACGTCTCCCAAAACTGCAGTTCCCAGAATTTCATAACATTGAGCCAGGGCAGCTAAAGTGGCATCAATCCAGATTATATCTGCAGTGTGTTTTGGACCTTTGACTCACTTGCATGCTATAGTTGCCTTTAATCTTTCTTGCTCTCTAGAGTCAAAAGGCTGTGAACCTCAGGGAGGTTGGAAATCCTATTTTTAAAAACAGGCAGATTATAGTTCTTGGCAAACAAAGGCTTTGTTGCAGCAGTGTTCCTATTTTATCAATGCATATTAGGAAGAAATCAGTATTGGTCAATATATTGATCATCTTGTCCTGCACCATGCTGTCATCCCTAGAGCACTGTGGACACTTAAAATGGTGTCTGAATCTCAGAACCAGGACTGGCCTCAGATTTGGGTTTTAATGAAGCTCTGAGAAACTGGTCAAGAAAGTCAAAGGCTCTCTCTCTGACCAGACCATGGAAAAGCTCCTCTCTCCTTTTGGACTGCAAACCCCCAAGACCATATTGAACTTTTTGGGATGCTGAGTCTGGACCTTCCTTTCCTGCGGAGTTACCCAGTTCCCCAATCCCACTTGTTTCGAATCTCATTCTTGAATTCTTCCGCCGCGTTCATATTAATATTTGGCTTGGAAAGAACAAGCAGGCATATTTGAAAGAACCTTTCCTGTAGTGGTGAAGGGCAACACTCATGGTTTGTCACCATTATAAAAAGCAAATAGTCCACTTAACAGCTCAGATTGCAACCAGGCCATTAGCATGTCTCCATTACTTTCAATGCTTAACAATAGAGCTCTGTGCTCTTTTACTTGAGTAGCTATATTTGCTCTGTCCCTGAACTATTGCAAGGTCAGTCAGGTTGCCAAGTTTTTATATGGCTAGGACACTTCTCATGAAAACACAAGTGATTCCCACAAGAGTAGGAAGCAAATGAATATAAAGTGAACATCACTGGTAGAGTTCCCAGAGCTAGGAACCTGGACACGACTCTCAAGATCTAGTCATCCTTCTCAAGTCCTTCAGGTTGGAAAGAGGGAGGTATCTACAACGTGAGAAGGCTCCCTTGGCATATCTCAAGGCCTGGCCACTCCTCTCTGATCCCCAGAGGGATCAGAGAGGGAGGAATCTCAGGGTAAGAGCATGGTCTTGAAAGATGTATGTACATGCACAGGTGGTGCAGTGGTTAAATGCGGGTACTGCAGCCACAATGTTGTGAGTTCGTTCCCAGGGCTCCAAGGTTGACTCTGTCTTCCATCCTTTTGTACATCAGTAAAATGAGTACCCAGCTTGTTGGGGGCAATTGGCTTACAGATTGTAAACCATTTAGAGAGTGCTCACTGATAGGTGGTATAAAAAAATGTACATGCTATTGCTATGCTATATATATTTCCTAATTTGCTAGACTTTAAAAAAATTGAATTCAGACATTGCACAGTTATGGTTAATCATAGAATAATAAAGTTGGAAGAGACCACAAGGGCCATCCAGTCCAACCCCATTGTGCCATGCAGGAAATCCAAATCAAAGCATCCCCAACAGATGGCCATCCAGCCTCTGTTTGAAGACCTCCAAGGAGGGAGACTCCACTACACTCCGAGGGAGTTTGTTCCACTGTCATACAGCCCTTACTGTCAGGAAGTTCCTCCTAATGTTGAGGTGGAATCTCTTTTCCTGCAGCTTGCATCCATTGCTCCAAGTCCTAGTCTCTGGAGCAGCAGAAAACAAGCTTGCTCCCTCCTCAATATGGCATCCCTTCAAATATTTAAACAGGGCTATTATGTCACCTCTTAACCTTCTCTTCTCCAGGTGAAACATCCCCAGCTCCCTAAGCCGTTCTTCATAGGACATGGTTTCCAGACCCTTCACCATTTTAGTCGCCCTCCTTTGGACACGCTCCAGTTTCTCAATGTCCTTTTTGAATATTGGCGCCCAGAACTGGACACATGGCATGACCAGTGACTGCACCTTATGATATCACAAGAGTTCATCCCTAATCAGGTTTTGGCCCTGAAATTTCATGTCCTATGGTAGCTCTAACCTTGTAACCCGACTTAAAAATGATGTTTATATGTATTTTCCCCATTTGTTAGACTTGGTGTTTGTTTTATTTGAATGACATAACCTGTGCAGCTGTGGCTGATGTTTAATATATCATGCTTAACAGCATCACAGTGAGCTGGCCCTTGAAACATAACCTTTATAACATCACCAGGCATGACCTCTGATCACATCAGAAGGGGACATCCCTACGTCTCAGGTTTTAAAGGTCCTGCGATAGTCCTGATAACTTGCTGTGTGGCTACACAATTTGTTCACCATTTGTTCATGGCTTTTTCATTATTATCATTGAATATAATACGGCTTTATTATTTTAATATTCTGATATATTATACTAAATTTATATTTGTAAGATGGTCAGTTGCTTTGGGAGGGTCTTTGAAGGACAAACACAAACTATTGCAGCCTCTTCTGGCTAGTCTGTTTTTCCTCATTAATCATTTTTGCCAACTTAACTGTGTTGTTTGGTGACATGCGTCCTGGTTTTCATCTGTGAAATGATGGAGGACACACAGTTGTCAGGATTACAGTGTTCAGTGGTAAATAGCTAATACTTTTGCAACAATGAAAACATGCTACTGGAAGTGGAGATCCACTTTGAGAATATTCAGCTTGGAGAACATTCAGAAATAAAATAGTTCACTGCCCATAAATAGGGAGGAGAATTTGGAAAGGTCCTTTTTTGCTGAATGCAATATGCTTCTCTGTGTGCCAAATGACTGTCCTACCATGCCAAAAATGTAGTAAAATGTGAGCTTGCTGTGACTTGATACCACAGAAAATGGCATCGGGCCCCAGAAGGCTCTTTCTTTGAAGGGGGAAGAACGCAAAAACAACACGCTAGCATTTTAGACAGGGAAGCATGTCCTCTTTTCCTTTCCTTGTATACCACAAGTTGAAGCTTAAAAGCTTTCTGCTCCATTGCCAAGAGCTAGAAAGGTTTTAGGAACATGGAGGTGGTACTGTTCCCTTGCTGTCTGACAAAGGGACTCCTTGAGGTGATCAATAAACAAAGAGGATCAGCTATCAGCGGGGCTACAGGCATGGCCAGGGGTTTTAAGTGCTTCTCATCCAAAGCCATGAGTCCAATGCCAAACTTATATTTGCTCACTCATCTGCTTACGTAACTGGTGGCGCTTATAAACCTCTAGCAAGGTTCCACATCCTTTCAGAGGCTACAATTCTGCAAAGGTCTGGCTTCCCACCATCCACCATGATGGCTTTGGTCACCTTTGGCCTTCTCCTGGCTGCTCTTCTGGCCGGAGGTGAGTCCGTACTGATCTTTTACAGACGATGCTGTTTCACCTCAAGAGATACTAGACTCTAGAGTTAAAGCTGGACATATGTTTTAGCTAGGATCCAAAGTTCAAGACATGTTGCTTGCTGGTAGAGGAGATAGGTACATTACCGTACCCTCCAACGTTTCACAGACGAAAACCTAAAACGTGAGTTCAAGCAACATCAGAGCATGGCTAAGAAGGAAGGTTTGAAGGTTTAAAGATGGCTAACCCAGAACCCTCTGCAGCTATGCATCTCCAATTTAGACTGTATGGGCTATGGGTGCATCTACACTGTAGAAATAATGCTGTTTGACACCACTTTAACTGCCATGCCTGCATTCTATGGAGGGTAGTTGAGAGAGGCACTGGAGCTCTCTGGCTGAGAATTATGAATGCCTTTCCTTAAACTACAGATCCTAGAATTTCATAGGCAGATAAAGTGGAATCACAGTACTATAGCTGTGTAGTCTGAAAGGGCCCCAGGCGCTATATGGAAATGAGCTGGATACGGCATTCGGTACACTTTCCTATGTAGAAATGTACTACTTAACTTACACGCCTTTGTAAAACGTGCGCCTTCTTACATTTCAGGAAGCTGCTTAATGTGTGAGATGTGTATTTCTCCTGGGGAAGGCTGCACTGGCTTGGCTCATCCCTGTGGAACACATGAAGACGCCTGCCTTACCATTGTTGGAACGAACTCTTTAGGTGAGTTAAACAAAGTTGTGGTGTTGCTTCTCATTTATGGTGACTCTTAAAAAGCTATCACGGGATTTTCTTTGCAAGATTGGTTCAGAGGGGAGTATGCTTCTGTCTTCCTCGGAGGCTGAAAACTTGTGACTTGCCTAATGGGTGCGCATGTCTGAGTGGAAATGCAAACTCTGGTCTTCCAGAGTCTTAGTCCAGTACTCAGACCATTACTCTCAAGAGCAGGGTGACCAGATGTCATAACTTCAAAGGAGGAAAAGGCACCGCAAAATGCAGAACATTCAAGAAAAATGCAGGACATTACAAAATAAAATCTAAAAACTCTAATATAAATCTAAATTAATGCCATATGGTTATCTATTTAGTTACAGTACATTAGAGAAATGACAACGCAGAAAGAACCATAACTTGGAAATATAGCCCAAGGAGACTTTCTGCTGTGCTTTCTGCAACCGGACTTGTTTATCTTGGATTGGCTTTTTTAGTCATCATCAATGCGCTTGTCGAAAGTGTGGGATGAGTCCTTCCTGAATCTTCGTTCATGAAGAAAAGCCAGAGAGACAGTAGGCGAGCCTATCATGGGGTTCTCTTGGCAAGATTTGTTCAGAGGAAGTTTGCCATTGCCATCCTCTGAGGCTGAGAGAGTGTGAGTTGGATAAGGTCACCCATTGGGTTTCTATGGCCAAGCAGGAAGTTACAGCCTATAATAAACCTTGATTTGGGATTGCTTGTTGACATCAAGTCTTTTCCAGAAGCCGTGGCAGTAATAATAACTCTGTTGAGCTACCTCTTGCTTGCCTGCTTAGACATGGAATGACACAAAGACTGGTTTTACATCCAGAGCGTGTGCTAGAGAAGCAGAGAGGAGATGGAAAGTCTCTTTTCCTTTGCAGGGAGGAGTGTTAAACTGAAATGATCTGCACTGGGTGTCAAACATGCTCAAAATAGAGGACATTTTGGAATTCTTACTGGAAGAAGGATATGTTCAGGAACAGGAGGAAGTCTGGTCACTCTGCTCAAGAGTTAAGCAAAGAGTCTGCAAGTTTCATCTTTGATCAGCAGAGGGAGAAAGGGAGCTGAATTATTACAACTGTATTCACTCTTTCATCACTCAAGGACTATAGAAACTGGGGAGAGCATACAAAAATGTGATGTAGAAGTCACCAATTAAACACCAAAGTAGTAATTTAAATCTGAAATTTTTCTTAAAATCTGCATACATGTATATTTTCACATGTTTACCTGATCACAATTGTATTACAGCTTTCAGAGAAGTATGAAACCTGTTATATATCTTCTCAAAGCATCTTGAGAAAAGATTCTCAAAATGTGAAATCACTCTATCTGCTGCACAAATACAAATTGTATGAACAGTACTGTATGAACAGTACTGAAAGACTAAAAAATTGTATTATTGTGTAGGTTTCTGTGGATTGCAGCCCTTTTCATCAGCTGCAGATGGACTACAGCCACAAAAGCTATACAGTGGGCCCTTAGTATCCATTGAGATTGGTTCCTGTGCCCCACGTACCGAAATCTATGGATGCCGAAGTCCCATTATTTATAAGTAAAATGGTGTCCCTTATATAAAATAGCAAAATCAAGGTTTGCTTTTTGAAATGTATCTTTTTGTAAAGTTTCAGGTTGTACATGGTTGATGCAGAATCTATGGACTCGGAGGGCCAACTGTACCATAAGTGGTACGAGATTCTGTACTGCTTTTCATATAGCATGTCATATAGCATGTCTGCCCCTTGAGAAATTGCATTGCATTGTGTCCATATGGACCAAGGATTGTTCAGACAGAATTTTCTGCCTGTCCAAGTTTTTTCCTGATCTCATACCATGCAGCAGCCCACACCAAACTCTTCTATGCGGCCAGGTATCAGTCAGCCCATAATGGAAACAATCTTCCATTGCTTCCAGTTTTGAAATACATAGCAAACTTGCCTTGGCAAAATTTCTTTTAATTTTATCTTCCTTAATTTTTACTTTTGGTTTTCCAGGTGGCAGCAGTACTGTAGAGACCCTCAAGACCTGCGTTGCTGCCGAAGATTGCTACGCTGGTTCCATCAGCATCACCACCAATGCTGGGTTGCATTTGGAGAGCATTTCCAGTTGCTGCCAAGATAACCTTTGCAACCGCCGGGAACTGAATTGTATGGAACAATCTTCCCCACTTCCCCATGAATGAACAAAACATGGCCCTCTAGATAATGTTAGACTATAGATCCCATCATATGCAGTGGGCTCTTCTAGAGTTTGGTTCCAGGGCCTCCCATGGATACCAAAATCTGTGAATGCTCATGTTCCATTGTATACAATGGTGTAGTAAAATGGTGTCCCTTAAATGGCAAAGTTTTCTATTTGGAATTTATACTTTTAAAAAATATTTTCAAGCCATGGATGCTGGAATCCATGGGTGAAGAATTAGTGGATACTAAAGGCTGACTTTAGTTGTTTTTCTAATTGTATACTCAAGTGGCTCACAGTGTAAGGAAAATCTTAAATGCTGGGAAAATAAGATTATAGAAAATAGGGCAGAATTAATGCAGTTTAACACTGCTTTAACTGGCATGACTCCATCCTACAAAAATGACCAAACTGAAGCTTTTGTAGAGGTTGTTTAATTTTACTATATGTTTATGTCATGCATGATTGGAAGGATGCAGTGCTGGACCAGTGTATCAGAAACAGACTGATGGGCTCTACAGACAGGAGGCAGTCATTCTAGTTTCCCTGGGTAGAGGGTTCCAATCCAAAGTCTATAGGCAGCGAATGAGAACATTGTGAGTTCCTGCATGGCAGGGCGTTGGACTGGATGGCCCTTGTGGTCTCTTCCAACTCTATGATTTTAAGACCCTTTTTTGTGTTCCCATCAAATATAGCTGTGGTTGGCCTCTCCTGTGGATTTCAGGGTCCAGGCACAAGGTTATTGTGGCATGATGCTTGAGAACTACTGAACGACCGTTTCTCTATGATTTTCTCTCAATAGTGCCACCTGTAAACCTCACCTCCAATGGGCTGGAGTGCCCTGTTTGTTTTGTCTTTGGGTCTGATCACTGTCAGGGGACTGAGTTTCTGAGTTGCACAGGTGTGGCAAGTCACTGCATCACAGTGTCTGGAACCCTGCAAGCAGGTAAGGCCATTACAGGGTCCAGAGGGTGGCTGATAGTGGTTTCCAGGGGGCCATTTTACCTGCTAGGAGAAAAAGATCAGTGTATTTTGTGATTTAATACCCCACTCGGGGACTTGTGGCTACTCTACACAACCTCACCATAAACAGTAACCAGGGATTGGATGTGATAAGTCACAAGTATTTTGGCAGGTTTCATTTTTATCGATGTTATTGTTTGTATGTACAGCACTGTGTAAATAAAGTATAATAATACAATAACAACAACAAGAACAACAACCTATTTTGGAGTATATGTTCAGTATCTTGGACATACCTGTTAACAAAGACCCAGAGCAAATTCATCATCTCACTGATGCAGAAGCAATGAGCCACTACTATCTCGAGGTTCTAAAAAGTAACTTTTGAGGCTCTGCTCCTAACATAACTTCCTTCTCTGCCCACACAGGTAGTCTCCCCTCCCTCTTTGTAGCAAGAGGCTGCAGCACGGAGACAGCATGCGCCCTACCTCTGGGGAGAGGCCTTTACTCTACAGGTGTCGTCTATAACCTCAACAGGGTGGAATGCAACCTGGCTTCAAAAGCTAAGAATGGCTGAAATGGAAGTCAGTCAAGGGTCAAAACCACTCACTGTCTTTTCTCTATGCAACTCTTTAGGGATGCCAGATCGACAGCATCCTGTTCCCCAAGATTTAAATATCTAAAATATATGAAATAAATACTCCTGAGAAGGTGTTGTGTTGTACATGTTTGGTAGCTCACGTTGCTTCATAAAGTAAAAAGTCCACTAGATTATAAGGAGGGGTGTGCAGTGGCTTAGTGATCAAGATGCCAATTCTGATGATCAGGACCTGTTCTGTGCAAAATCCACACTTGGTTGTTTTGGGCAGAAAATATCATCCTATGTGCAGGAAGCAGCTATTCTATACAGAAATAATATTTCCAGCATAGAAAATACTGTTTCCACAGAAGATGCTGCAATTGGGGTTTTATTCTGTGCAATGTTCTCATGTGTTTGATTTCCATAGAAAACACCACGTTCCGCATAGGGAACAGTTATTTTTCTGGGGAGGGGATAATATTTCTGCATGGAAAAAATACTTTCTGTGCAGAAAATGGTGTTTCTGTACCAAACAGCTATGTGTGGATTTTGCACATAACTCTTGGATTGCAAATAGGATTCAAAAATGGCATAGAAGCATTTAGAAAGGGATAGTGTTCAAAGATTATTATTTTTTGTAGCGGGAAGTACATTGTTAAAAATTAATCATGAACTTAGGGAAGAAATACATTTCTACTAGTCAGAGGCCTTAATCCTGTGCTTCTGGAGCATGCTGAATGAATCATTTAAAGAATGAATCAACATGTAAGTAGATCTGATTGATTCAACAGGTTTGCCCTTCTTGGGACTAGTAATAGGAAGTAGGTCATAGCCTCACAGCGGATTCTACCACAGCAAATGCCACCTTTGCAAAGGTACATGTATAGCAAAGGCCCGGCAGGATTCAGAAAAGTCCTCCACTAAGCATGACAGGATGGAAAGATGTGTATTTTGTCCTTCATCCAAGAAAAGAGGCAGATCACATGTTCTTTGTTCTGTAATAAGCGGTCCAAGTAGCAACCCTATGTAGCATAGCCAATGGTGAGGAATTTAAGAGCATCTGGAGGGCCACATAATTCCCACTCCGGATTAGGTCTGTAATCCTATGGATTGCCTTTCAGTTTCTGTCCCCACTCCGGTGCCATCCATGCTAGAATATTATGGATCTCAAGAGACCATGCTGAAAAGATCTCTAGTACGGCTTGGAAAAGGTCAGGGCAAACTCTTTAGACTTTAAACTAATATTCAGGGGTTTTCCCAAAGTGAAGGAAGGAACAAAGAGAGGTTTGCTTCTTCCGGGTAGCATAATAAAAGAAACATATAGCTTCATTTTGTTGGCAGTGTTTATCAGCCAATTTTCTGGGCTGGTTGGGAGATTAAGGGTAGAGCTACGTAAATGGAGTTCCTTCTGTGATTATGAATCAAGGCATATATATTTAAAAAGAATACTCTGTCCCATGAACAGGAAAAATAAGAACGGACATGGCAAATGCTAGTAATGCACTCAGGCCTAGGGCAATCTCTTCCATGCTGGTTTTTTGGGATACGATTGTCAACATAATCGGGCTGATGCTCAAATATTCCCTTCCTCATAACGTATCTGCCATTGTGCTTTGACACATACAGTTGGCCTTTCTTATACACTGACTTTTTATACACGGATGGTTTGAAAATGTTCCAAAAAAGTATAAATTTCAAATATCAAACCTTGATTTTCCATTTTATATAAGGGACACCATTTTGCCATGCCATTATATTTAATGGGACTTGAGCATCCACGGATTTTGTTATCCACGGGGGATCCTGGAACCAAACCCCGGCGTATTACACACACACACACACACACACACATTAAAACACTTTAAAAACAATTAAAATAGCCCAATTAAAAAAGTTTTTTAAAAAACACAACATACAAAATTTAAAACACACAAGATTTTATCCTCATAGAGGATACATTTATCCTTATAGAGCTCAAAGCAATACATCTCAGTGGGTTTAAAGGTACAATTCATAGCTGTTTGCCTTTAGCAAAGCTGTAGTATCTTATGTCTTCAGGCTAAATTCTGCCACAGAAATCGTTGGCTGGTATTAGGAGTGCGCATGAAAATTGTTTCTGTGAGTGCATTAACTAGACTGGATGCTGGCTTGCTTCTTTACAAAAGTTCTTGTGAGTTGTGTGTTCATCTCTCTGCATGGATTTTCTTGAACTCTGATTTGGGCTTACAAGCCAATAAAAATTTATACAGCCATAAAATCAGAACAATAACCATAAAAGCTAACATCGCAGTCATAAAACTAAAGGAGAAGATATTAGAAGCACATAAGAAGCCAAAAGAGTAAACAGTGTTGTCAACACTAGACTATAACTTGTAAAGGCTTTGTAGACATAGTTCTTGATCTCATAAAGTTTTATGAAGCATAGAAGACTCTGAAAAATACTAAATTATTATATTTTTTTACAAAATGGAAAGAAAAGGGATATGAGCTCAAATGTTTATTTATTTAGATCTGAATATCTCTTTTGATAGAAGAGCAAAAAGAGTACAGTCAGCCCTCCTTATCCATGGATCCAAGAATCCACAGCTTGAAAACTTTATATATGCTGCATAGGAAACAGTTTTTTCTGTGCAGAAAATATTTCCGTGTTGAAATCTTATTAAAAGTTTTTCATTCATTAAAAAAAATATTTTGGAACATATTTTATCCCGACACAGGACATTTCTTTATGCTTTGCCTGAAAAGTCCAAAGAGAATTCTGGCCCTTCCTTCCTTCCATCCTAACTTCCTTCCTTCCTTCCTTCCTTCCTATTCTGCCTTTTTCAAATGCAGCTCAAGATGGCATGCATAGACTTTCATTATTCCCATCAATACCAAGTGTTGGCAAAAGGTTTGAATGGAGACAGGAGGATGGCAAAGATACTGGCAACATTGCCCAGCAGCAAATGATAATTTCACTTCACTGACAAGTCAACATATTTCCCTGTTTTCATCAACATGCAACTGCTTAGTGGCCAAATGGATGTTGACACAAGGTGCTTCCAGCCGAATGGCTCCTGTGGCTACCAGATAAGAGATGCTGTGCAGCTTTTCTATCTTTTCCTCTCTAAATAGTTTTTTTAATGGCAAAATAATAATAATAATAATAATAATAATAATAATAATAATGAGGACCAGAGGGAAAACATGGAAGGATTACAAATGGGAGAGAGTTGCATCCGAAGACCAAGTGAAATTCCAGAACTGCAAGTGCATTGCATGATAAGTGCAACTTCCAGGAACTTCAACAAACAGAAGAACAGAGAGCCCTTTGCAGTTAAATAGATACTCTGATGGTGATGGTGATGATGATGCTTTCAACATTCCCGAGAGCGGTATTTGAAGGCCAAATTTGATCCCCCCCCCCCAGGAGTGCAGTTGGAGTATAGGGTCCCTGAAGGCTTCTGGTGGCCCAATGCAGTCTCCAACCTTCAAGAGCTGGCGCTTTAACCACTGTCTTTATTTCTTCTTCCGTGAATGACTTTTAAAGAAGCAAATGGCCTCCAACTTTTTTGTGTGTGAGAGAGAGTATCATGTGCCAGTTGCATAAACACCCGATGCCGAGTACAATCTCAAAATTTGCATGAGTCCAAAGTCCATGACGAAAAACCAACCGACTTGTAGAGGCAAATATTTACATCTCTAAGGAACAGAAACTGCCTCGATAGACCCTCCATTGGGGCAATCTCAAAGCTACTCTATTCTTAAAATAGGGGGAGGAACTAGTGATCTGGGATTCCCACCCCCACCCCCCCAGAACACCTTTACATACTTTCTCAGTAAAATCTCCAAAACCATGGGGCTCCCTCTTATCTTACTATAACCCCCGGCTTCTCGCTGCAAGACGGAGTCTCTCTGGCTGGTACCTTCCAGATGTGCTGGGATACAGCTGCTATAAAGGTGGATGCTAGGTTAGGAGGCTGAAAGTTTGTTATCCTAGGAGTTGTCTGCACAGGCCAAATAAAACATCCTTCCTTTGCTCCCATGGTGAACAGGAATTTATATGGAATTTATACTTCTTTTGCTTGAATTCATGGATAAAAAAAATCCATGGATAAGGAGGGCTGACTGTAGTATTTTCATATTCTACTCACTCTTACGATTAACTACTAATATTATTATAAAGGCTGTCTCGTTCCCCAGCTCCACAATGAAATGCAATACATACTGTTGTATTTATTGTACAAACCTCTCGCTTAGTTATGGTGACGATGATGATGATGATACGATTAATATATTGTTTTGTATTCTGGAGACGTACGGTTGGGGCAGACTTTAAAACAGTTTTAATATTCAGTCATAACGGTGATGTAGATGTGAAAATTTTGTCATCCAAAAACATAATCTTTCCAAGTTCTGGATTCTAAACCTATTCTAAACCATTTCCTAGTTAATCCAAGACGTGGGGAGAAGCAATTTCAAAGAATCCTAGGGTCAAACTAGTAAAGATGTGTAGCATATTCTTTCAAGACGTGTTCCCTGAAATAGTGAAACTCATTTGTTTGTCACAGCATGTGATTGTCTTCACCTACATAGCTTGCATTTAGTGTGCTTTGTTTTGTGATTGGTCATTGGAAAGTCAACACTGCCTTAAATTACATATTTTCTTGCTATAGCACATATGTCTGAGGAAATATCATGATAAGACATGAAACATGTGAATTGCTCCCACTTTTCTTGCATTTAACTTAATTTTTCTTTGTTCCTAACATCTGGTTCTGCTGCAGGACTCTCTTTTCGAACCTCTTCCACTTGCTAGCTTTATCTCTAAGTTCCCCCAAAGCTTTCTGTTTGCCAGCTCCATATGTAGACATTATTTCAGCTCTTACCTCCTAACCAATCAGAAGGGCACTAGATTTTAAGTTTCGATTTCTGATAAAATACAAGGTTTGTGCTCTCCACTTTGGGTTTCCATTTCCTGAATGTCCATTAAAATCACTTGGCAAAAACAACCTGCATTCCACCAGCATCAAATTAAAACATGGCTTTTCATTAACGCTTTGGGGACCTTATGGATTTCTTCCTAAAATACATGGTTGTAAACTGTTCTGATTTGTTAGACTGAAGTCTAAAATTTAAAACAATCAAAAATAATATAAACTGGTTTAAATAGTTAGATCGATTTTACTTATGCGCTTCCCTATGGCGACTTCTTCTTCTTCCTCCTCGTCTTCGATTCTATATCATGGTCTGTGTTTTGTAACTTTACAAATCCATAGCTGCATTGGAGAATTGTAACAAAACCCTGTTAGTGGTTTGTGAAGATGAGCATCTGGGCATTGGCAAAAGTGTTAGGATGAGCATTGGGGGCTTGTGATACACATTAGGGACTTCTCATGCTCACATGCCTGTTGTGCTCCAGCGCTTCCTAGCACATTGGGCCATGATGCATCAGTCAATTTATTGTCTTCTGCTGCTCCAGAGAACATGACCAGGAGCAATGGATGCAAGTTCCAGGAAAAGAGATTCCACCTCAACATTAGGAGGAACTTCCTGAGAGTAAGGGCTGTTCAACAGTGGAACACACTCTCTCTGAGAGTATTGGAGTCTCCTTCCTTAGAGGTCTTTAAACTGAGGCTGGATGGCCATCTGTCAATGAGGATGCTTTGATTGAGAGTTCCTGCATGGCAGAATGGGGTTGGACTGGATAATTCTATGATTCTATGTAACATTACAGCAGCCTTTATTTAAATACAGACACTGCAATACAACTCAGTTCTATTGAATTGAAGCTGAGAGAGTGTGGCTTGCCCAAGGTCACTTACTGGATTTCATGACTGAGCTGGGAAGCAAACCCTGGTCTCCAGAATTTCAATCCAACACTCAAACTGTTATACCACACTGGCTCTTTGTGCTGATATCATATGATGGGCCAATATAATACTATTGCTTAAATTTTACTATAAGTAGATCCATTGAATCAACAAGATTTCCTTACAGCCCACCATTAAACCACTAAGTCACTGGTGGTTGAGGTTGAGGTTCACCAATGGGATTCTGGTCAATGTTTCTCTTTCAAAAGTCTTTTCAAGGCAGTGCTCTTGCTCTGAGATTTCTCTCCTTGTCCTGAGTAGGGCCAGATCCTGACATCTTGGAACCTTATTTAGGACAAACAAAAGAAAATGCCCTTAGTGGGAGAAGCACAACCGAATCAACAGACATTTCCCAGAAGGCTGGCATGGTTTGTATTTGGTTTGGTTTGATTTGATCTATATCACTCTTTTCTCCCCAAAACCTGCACACAAGATTAAAAAATGTAATCTGGTTCAAAGGAAACACAATGAATTATAACATTAAAAAAAACAAGTAAATAAATTATAACGTTGCAACACAACTGGATTAAAAAGCAATTTAAGAGAAAATGAATTACAGAACCATGCTCTCTTATTACTATTAAAGCCAGAAAATACAATCGTCGCAGCTTGGTCCAGTAAAGGCAGGTATTCCCTTCCTTCTCTTAACTGAAGAGGGAAGAACAACACAACAAGAAGTCACTTTTAACAAATTAGATGCATGGCTTCGTGGTGGTGTGTGTCTTCAAGTCATTTCCGATTTATGGTGACCCTAAAGCGAACCTATTGTGGGGTTTTCTTGGCAGGATTTGTCCAGAAAAGTTTGCCATTGCCTTCCCCTGAGGCTGAGAGAGTGGGTTTAAATGGCCAAGCTGAAAATCGAACGCTGGTCTCCTAAGTCATAGTCTAATGCTCAAACTCCATGCTGGTTCTCATTTACCCATTAATAAAAAGGTTGTCCCAAGTCTTCATTCTCACCTTAGAAATAATCGTTCCCTCCACCCAAACTGCTCTTCCACGCCCTCCATATCTGACTGATAAATGCTATTTACCCATGCCTTGCTAAAACATATATACATATATAAAAGGCTGAACACCACTTTACCGTTCTCTTTGTCTAAAGACCACGTCAACCAGGATCCTGAAGGACCAGGAGGGAAACTTGGTAAGAGAAGAGTGCTTTGCTATTGATATTAGCAGACTTCCCAATCAGGATTTAGCCATTCTTATGTAAGGAGCCATGACTGTGACCGAAATGGCAAAGGCAAGATATTTGGGAGTGTCAGAATTAAGCCACTCTATGCTATCCTAGAGCTGCTAGGACACTCTTCCAACCTCAGGGTCTGTTCCATGGGGGTCACTGTGGGAGATCCTGCAAAACGTTCTGGGGCTGTGCATCTCAATCCATCTGTTGTGGGGAAGGGCAATACCACCCGACATCCAATGTGACAAGGAATGGTACCATATTTGTGCCCATTGGCTACAATTGGTTCTTTGTTTCCTAGAAATTTGTTGATGGTCCTTGTCCATGCTTCATCATTTTGAATAGTAGCATTCCTTAATTTTTGCCACCTTCCTCCCATCCCCTCCATTCTTCCCTTCCTTCTTTCCTTTCCTCCTAACCTCCCTCCTCGTTTGCTGCCTCCCTTCATTCCTTTCACTCCTCGCACTATTCCTCTTCTCTAACTGTCTCCTGCCCTTTCAGCTTCTGCTATTGTGCAAAGTGCTACCAGCAGCATAAACCAGATTTCCCCAGACCCAAGTCTTAGGGGGTCAACCATTTTCGGAAGCCCTCAGAGAATGAAGAAGGTGCAATTTGTCATTCTCTGCACTCCCATGCCCTTAACATATGGGCCAACCCTGAATATAGACAAGTGGAGTATCCCTTATCCAGAATTCTGAAATCTGAAGTATTCCAAACTCCAAAACGGTTTGAGCTATAACAGAAGTAGCTTGATGTGTACCTGTACTGTATTTGTGAGGCTGGAGAGAGACACGGTTAGAGAGAGAGATGCAAGGATCTGTGAAATGGTGGGACTCCACAGTCTCTCTCCAGCCTCATTATTTATGTGTAAATAGAGATATTCCAAAATCCAGGGGGAAAAAACCCTGAAATATGGAACCCTTCTGGTCCCAAGCATTTCAGATAAGGACTACTCAAGCTGTACTCAGTTTGCACTAATTTGCAATGTTGAGCCATGCAGATGAACACTTGGGGTGCAAGGGAGAAGCTGAACAGAAGGTAAATCTGAAGCTGACTGCCTGTAGAACACGACCTATGCTTTGTCATAGAACAGCAATGATTTGTGTTTAAAAGGAAAAAGTCTATATTGGACTGCCAAAATGAAGACATCATTGGACAATGAGGAATGGATAACAATGGTGGTGATGGCTTGCATGATAACAATTGCGAAAGCATGAGCAAGTGGTAAATCTGGAGGTCAGGATTGCATATGATGAAGCCATGGCAGTTAAAGTGAAACCATGGAGGCTGGTACCTCCAGTGTCAGTGAGGTGGCACACCTGCTCCATGTTTTAATCTGACCTTTAAAAGGTACTATGTGCATTGCTCAACCTATTTGCTGGCATATACTTGAGCATGTTAGATAGCTTCTCTAAAGTTTAGTCTAAAACCCAGAACAGATTCATTTCCAGAATGACGTTGGTGCTCTATCTGGATTTGCACAGAAACCACAGTTCTGTTCATCTTATGCACGGTGGCACTCCATCACGGTGCACAGCTGCTTTATTCTCCATTTAGGAAAATGAATATGATAATGGTTAACAGTTTAATGAACCATTAGTGAGCTTATTTACCTGTCTCAGTAACACAACTCACTAACTGTTGACTAAAGCAGTTCAAGTGAAATCTTAGAGCAGGTCGCTTTTTAAAACAGTGAAATGGGCTGAGGGCAAAGGGAGAAAGTGGGAGGACAAGAGAGCAGCTGAAATGTTTTTAAAGCAACTGGAAAATGGGACAGCAGAGGACTGACAAGCTGGAATGTGTCCAGAAGAGGGTAACCAAAATGGTAAAAGATCTGGAAACCATGCCCCATGAAGAGCAGCTCAGGAAGCTGGGTATGTTTAGCCTGGAGAGAAGACAGTTAAGAGGTGACATAATAGTTATGCTTAAATGTCATATTGAGGATGGAACAAGCTTTTTTCCTGCTGCTCCAGAGGCTAGGACACAGAGCAATGGATTAAGTTAGGAGGTATGAGTCCCCCTCCTAGCACATGGTTGCCTGGAAAGATGAACAGATAGATACACAGTCCTGCTGAAATTTGTAAAAGAGAGATGACAGGTGGAGGAGCAAGAGGTGGAGGCCAAGATACAAGCTGTATTTTCAGAGCCACTGAAGTGAAGTGTGACGGATATCTGGTGTAGTAGCAGTACTGGAGCAAACCAAACAGTAAAGCTAGGAGTCAAACAGTACCACAGCACCAATATATCACCCCTTATCTGGACTTACGTCTGAGCAACTCTGATAAATGAGCATGTGGCACTCCCTTTCAGTAAAGTCAAAGGGTCAGGCCCTGGGTAAATGGTATAATGTTGTCTTAAAACAGAGGTTGTCTTAAAGAAAGAATTCCAGGCACACAGAGTAGACAGCTGTATGCAGCCAGCCAAGCATATATGTCAACCTCAGGTCCATGGGCGAAAAAATTGAAGGGGCTTTTTCATTCTCACTCTGATTTCTTCCCAAGTATTGTTACTGGCATCTTCAGTCATCATGGCACCTATTTTTAATGGATGTTCTGCATTTTAAGACAAGGGGACCTTAGTTAAAGAGTTGTATCCTTACCTTTATCACTTCTTGGCCTAAATCCTATGAATAATCTTGACTAGAGTAGATCCATTGTATCAGGGATGTCACTAGAGGTTGGAAGGGGAGTGCAAACAGCACCAGTAGACACTGAGTTCAAAGTGCAAAAGTCATTTGATCCTAGTACCATCACCAGTGCCTGAGTCCTGCAACATCACAAGAACTCATCCTTAGATTTCAGGGTTTGGCCCCAATATCTCAGACCTGGAAATAGTCCTGAAGTGATGTAACATCTGATCTGCCAGGGCACTGGGACCTGAGAGGCCAGCCAAAGATGCCTGGCAGCAGCATTTGTTCTGATTCTTAAACTGTGGTAAGAAGATCTTAAGGTACAGATTTATGTGTTCCCCAAACCAAATTTCAAACTGGGGTTAACAAATGGTAAATAAGTAGGATCATTTATTGCTTAGCCCAAAGACCATTGCAAGAAAACAGAAAATAAAAATACAGTCACCCCTCCTTTCTTGCGGACTTGGGATCCGCTCATGGGGGGCGACTTCTGTCACCGTCAATGGGGCATGCCCCTACAGCGCATGCCCCTCTGCACACTTGGGAGGGGGTGTGCCCCATTCAAGCCTATGGGGCTTGAATATGTGTGAGTCTTCGATTTTGCGGGGGGGGGGGGGGGGGGTCCGGAATGGATCCCCCGCAAAAACAGAGGGTCGACTATAGAGGAAAATGGCAAGATGTAGGAGGCTGCCCCCCCCCAAAAAAAAACCAGAACAGGGAAAAGTTACTTCCTTTGACTACAATTTACAGAATCCCCAAACCATCACCACCAATGACTGTACTACTTGGGGGATTCTGGGATTTGTAATCCATCAAAGTCAATTTTCCAAGCTCTGTCAAACAAGTTTCTCAAGCTGCCACTGTATCAAAGCCTGAAGGAAGAGCCTAGCCCATTTTTTCCCCAGATAAATTTTAAATGACTATGTGAATGCTTCTCCTTTGTATGCTGTCTGCTGCAAAGGATGGAAACCCAAAACTTGGAAATGTATAACCACATGGCGGCAGACTAGAGCATCATTAACCTCCTTTTGTGTTTGAAGTCGGTTGATTTCCTTCCTTGACATATTTCCTATGTTCTCTTTTCAGTTCTTCAGTCAAAGGAACCTCCTGATCATAACATTTATTTCCTGCTCAGAATATATTTCATCAACCCCCAGTATCATGAAGCTGCTTATCCTCTCCCTTTTTGCTACTCTGATAGCTACAGGTGAGTCTAATGATATAGCAATAGAGGCATCATTATTGGACATAACCTCAGCAGAAATACAGCAAGAGTGAACCAGAATTCAGCAGTGGAATAAGGATCAAGGAATAAGGAACTAAGATCCATGAGTCCTAAACCGAATGGTGTGGTCAGTCATGAGCTATGAAGGTGACTTCGGAGGACTCAAAGCTTGCTTCCATGCTGGGTGGAATAGCCACACTTACTTTACCACATTTATTGCTGCTATTTTTCTGATGTGCTTTCAAGTTGGCTCCTGCTTGAGTCAATATTCCAAAGAATGTTGTACTCCAAAACATGTTGCAAAGCAAAAGGATGCATCCATGGAAGCAACCAATGTCAGAGTACTCTAATCCCCCAGCCTGGCATATTTTATGGAGAAGACATAAGTGTGGGCAGGAAGTGGGCACTCCAGATGTGGGAAACCTATGGCCTTCCAGATGTTTCTGAACTCCTATGTCCTAGTCTTCCTGTTAAATATCTGGAGGGCTATCCATTTCCCACCCAGTCTTGAGCTCCTTGAAGGAAGGGTAAGATTAGAAGGGGGGGGATAACAAACAAAACAACAAGGTTGCAACAACTCTGAGGCCTTGCCACCAACAACAGAACGATACATAGAGCAACATGCAAATCACTCCTCCCTACCCAGGGTCACACAGTATGTGTGTGCATGTATATATGTATATATATATATCCCACTCTCTTCCTTGCCAGCATTCTCTGAAGATGCCAGCCACAGATGCTGGCAAAACATCAGGAACAAACTCTTCTAGAACATGTCCACATAGCCTGAAAAACCCACAAAAATCAACAAGGTTGCTGCCGTTATTGTTTCGGTGGCTGTTCTTGCTGCTGCTTCTCTCACCACTGTTATTTTCCCTTTAGGAAAGTCCTCCCATACTTGTTACTGCAGTAAAGGAACTGACGGCTGCACAAAAGAAACCTGCACCACTGACAATGAATGTATTGCAGTTGCATTCAATAATACAATAGGTAAGTAAATATGACTGATTCCCCAGGTAACTCTTAACAGTTTCATTGCTAGAAGCTTGCTTGATCATAACTAATCAACTTACATGTTAAGGAGATTAGATCAATGTTAAGGAGATTATATTCCAGTGTGCATTCGGCATGTATTAACACGGCAGGAGTGTTTCACTGGTTTCCCCACTTGTTTCATTCTATGTTGATGTTAGAGTCTGTATCTTCTTTATTGCTTAGAAAACCTCACAACTCATTTTTTTCTTCTTTCCTTTAACAGATGGAAAGGAGGTCCCATCACATCTGTATCAAGGCTGTCAGGATCCCTCAGAAACTTTTGATCCCTGCAGAGAAAAGACTATATTCATCACAGCAGGGAAAAACTTTTCCCTGAATAGTGAAACCAAATGCTGCCACAGTCCAGACAAATGTAACACCAATGATACTGTCCATGGTAAGATAGGTTATTTGGGGGCTTAGGATAAAGTCAGAGTCATGACTATTTGGGATTTATTTCACTTGTTGTTGTTTTTTAAAAAAATCCTCTTCTTTTTAATAACTGAAAACTAAGGTTGGCATAAATATATTTTTAAGGTCGGTTAGAGAAATGGCATGCATTTGGGGTCACACTGGCATCCCAGTGGACCTTTCACTTCATTTATTCAGATCTTGGAAACATCCTCCTCCATCCCCTGGTATATATTAGACAGAGCCGGGATCATACTGTTGAAAAAGTCCTTTTCTACATCTAAAACAGTCCCACCTATTCAAGACATGACAGGATTGCCCTCTCCCCATTGCTACTAGAGGCTGCTGGGGACATTTTGAGAGCAACAGAACCATTTTTAGAGGTGTTGGGGGCCCTGGGAATGAGAAGAATAGCCTTGGGGGTGCATGATGTGCTAATGCAGCCTCCATCCTCTGACAGTTACCTATCCCTGTTCTGAGTGATGGAGAAAGTGCCACTCTTCTTGCCGCCATCCCATTTTCACCAGCTGCCCAGGGGAGGATAATTTCGATGGGCCATTTTAGCTCAGTGGTATGTTTACTCGCTCGTTTTTTAATCCCTGTAGTACCAACGGAAGATCACAAGATCAGTAGTTGGGGTTGCCCCTCATGCTTTGCTTTCGATAAGGATCGCTGCAATGCCACGATGACAAAGTGTGTCCAGTCCCAGGACAAGTGCGTCAACATCACTGGGAATTTGACACAGGGTAAATCAGCATGTTGCATCTTCTTCCTTATTTATTAAAGTGTATTAATATTTAATTTTATTTTAGAGCCAGCATGGTGTAGTGGTTTAAGCAAATTATGATACCATGTCTTTCTCTGTTCTTTTCCCCAAGGGTCTTCCACAACAAAATCCTTTGTCCTAAAGGGCTGTGCCACATCCTCTACAGCATCTGTCCTTCAAGAGAAGAATGCAACACTATATTTTGGCAATGTCACTTATCATATTGCCCATATCAGTGTAGGGAATGGCAAAGACAGCATCATCAGAGCTCCAGGAAGCATCCTTTTTGTAGTCTTCCTGCCCAGCTTCCTTGGGTTTCTGCTGAACAAATTCCTATACTGATCCTAGCCTAACTCAAGGAGTCTTCTTGATTCAAACTGGAAAAAACATCTTCAGTGAAACACAATACAATGAAAGGAGGCATACATTATAGAACTTCAGGCTCTTGCATTTACTAGACCCTATAACTATATATATATTTCAAAGGGCAAATCAAATAAGGGCCCTTCCACATGATGCAGTTATAGCACTACAGTTTCATTTTAACTGCCATGGTTCCACTCTATGGAATCCTAAGATTTTCCATTTAGGGAGAGTATAAGTATTTAACTTAAAAATAATTGATATTTTAAAAATGTGTTAATTGATTAATTGGGGACAGCTTTCTAGTCAACTAGTCTTTGGAGGTTTTCTCCCTACAGTGGCATTAGGACTGCAACTCCAAGGGGATTTAAATAAATTAATCTTAGTCAAGGAACAGTTGCAGTCTTTTAATTCCTTGCTTTTATGTTTATTTTGTGTGTGTATGTTGGAGGGGTGGTGCAAGGACAAGGGGACAGAGAAGCAAAGTACCTGCTTTCCATGTGAAAAACCCTGTTCCATCTTATGGTAAATGGATCCTAAGTACCAGAGCTGGATGAGACGCTGCCGGTCAGAGAGGACAGTTTCTGGGCTGAATGATCTGACTTAGTAAACTGTGATTACTTAGTAAAATGCATAATTCCAAAATAAATATGATTTGACTCTTCTTTCTTTCATCCATTCATTCATTCAAAATAGAGAAGATATTACAATTGTCAAACCTTGCACATAACAAAGACGGTTTTCCCCAGTGGTTACTTTTTGCAGCAAAGAAGGTGTAACACTGATCCTTTTTCAAAGACCATAATGACTGGTAGCATTTATGTTTTTTCTAGTTAACAAAATCCAAAAGCACACACTATGATGGTAGCTTTAGCAGCTCGACCAAAAGGCATTGCAACAGCAAGGTAGGAGCCAGCCTAGTCTCTGTTGGAAAGGAATCCTAGGGTCTGGAAGCAGCCACTTCTATTCCCTATAAATGTGCCTGTGACGATGGTGGAGTCAAGGGAAATGCTTCCCCGAAGTTCTTAAAGCATGAGCACTCTGAATTGTGACTAGAAGAGACTGGCAGCAGGTGGAGTTGTTGTAACAAGTGAGCCTTGTGCTCCTGTAACTGGCTGCGTTAACAATCTGGTTGGCTATAGCTTTTTTGAACCAGCTGAAATTTCCAAACATTCCTCAAAGGCAGCCCCGCAAAAAACACATTGACATAATCCCAACAAGGCATGTGCCACCATGGCCAAGTCAGAGGTCCCTAGGAATGGGTACAGTTGGCTCACTAGTTTTAATGGTCTAAATGTACTTCCAGGCACCACCAAAAACAGAGCATCGAGTCCAGGAGTCCACTATGCAGTGGGCACTGCGAACCTGTGTCTTCAAGGGGAATGTAACCACATTCAGCACAGGTTTAATCATGATTCTCTTATTTACATTTCCATGGAGCACGAGCATCTGTCTTGCCTAGATTAAGCTTCATTTGCCCTCATCCAGCCCATTACTGTCCACAGGCATTGATTTAGAATGGAAAGAACTCCAGCTAGGCAAAAGCTATAGGAATTATTTTGGGGGATGCCATCAATGAAGCTTGAGCAACCCAAGATTTCAGTATCTATGGGGAACTCTGGAACCAAACCCCAGTGGATACCAAGGGCCTACTGTACACTATGAAGGTATTCTGATTCCCTCCCCTTGGGTTTCATAAAATGAGTCATTTACTGTGAAATTGTGCACTGTCTCATTCCTGGAGGGTTCTGGGTGGCCAAGATGATGCTGTATTCAGTTTTGTTTCTTCCATTTGCTTTTTGATTCAGTACCCATTTCACATGGGGCCTAAATCCTATTGTTAATCCTGACTGTAATAAAGCTATTGAATCAATAGCATTATAGCAATGACATTTACATTTCTATACTGCTTAATAGTGAACTCAGCACTGTCTAAGCAGTTTACAATCTGTAAGCCAATTGTCCTCAACAAGGTGGGTACTCATTTTACTGACCTATGAAAGGATGGAAGGTGAGCCAACCTTGGAGCCCTGGGATTAAACTCATAACATTGTGGCTGCAGGGCCAGCATTTAACCACTGTGCCACCAAAGCTCCTGAATCAGTCAGCTTTACCTGTGTGTTGAATGATCCAAAAGCTGAATCAATGAATGTGCTATAACTGGGATTAGCCAAGAGACTTCCAGCCATGCAGCTGCGCATTTCTTGGTAGCATGTAATTATTTCTGTTCACATGGATTGCACTTCACATTCCCTATTGTACAATGGGATAATAAATACTGTATACATCTTGGCAGATACACAGTGAGTTGTACAATGTCATTTCAAAAAGATGGGGTTTGCCAAGAAGAAGGGACAGTTCGCTTGAAGATATGGAAAAGCATTGCCAAAGGGTTCAGATAACACAACTATGGTGTGGTCATCTTTACTCTTCCCGGCAAAGCTGGATAGCATGAGAACAAGAAGGGACAATAACTGGTTCCACTGGATCCAAAGATCACCTTATTCCTTCACATGGTCTTTGAACTCTTTGAAGCTGATAGTGGGCATCTTGGTGCATGTTTACTATGGTGAAACTGAGGCAAGAACAAACTGGAAAGGCCATTTGGCAAAATTTCATGCACTTCCAGAAAAACAATCTCATCAATTTTCAACACCCAGTTCTAGGGAAATCAGGTGCCTTCTGGGCCACCTCCCACTCTCCACCAAACCAGCTGCTCCCAGGTTTTTTTCTCTGGAGCTATTCTTCTGGGCCTATAAATTCCTCCAAGTAAGTCCCTTTCTACACCTTGCTCTGACTTTGCACAGCATCTTCCTTGCCTCTTCATCTTTCCTGCATTATGAAGGCACTTCTTCTGAACACGTGTCTCCTCTTGGCCCTGCTTTCTCCAGGTGAGTAGGAATTAACTGCCATCAGATACTATGGGTACTGGGAAATGTCCACTAGATAGAAGAGGCTGAAGACTCTCCAGGATTCCTATGGGAAGGAAGGACTATTGGAGACTCTGGAAAGCAAGATTCTTACTTCCAGCTGAAGGCAAAACTTTGTAGGCTGGAACCTAGTATACTTGGTTGCTGTTTTTAAAACATATTTGGTCTGCAGCCGAGTTTCCACACCAGCATGGCCAAATGGTCTCTCAAAGCCACAGCTGACTGATTATATAAGATGTTATGGTACACCTATGGTTCACCGTCCTAATATTATATCATTCCGTAACATCTTCCTCAGCCCAAAAACTGTCAATGGTATGTCAAAGATATGTGAAGATATGATACCATAAAATATGACATGTTTCTAAGATCCGAGACGCCGACGCTGTCTGCCCCACATGGAGGCCGCAGCAACCAAATGGCACGGCCTCTGGGAGTGCGGTGCCATTGGTGCCCTCACGCACGATGATGTCCATGCAGCACTGTGCCGTTTGGATGTGGCACCATACATACGCCGTCATACATCATCATGGCGGCCCCCATGTGGATGGAGGTGAGCCATTATGGCGCGGTAGGGCTCGGGTGCATGCAGATGCTCCACTCTCCCGAGCCCTAAAATCAGCCCCATGACAACACTTTTTGTCCGTCTGTGGAAAAGTTTAACTGTTATCTTTTCTCCTCTCTGCAGTGGCATCTCTGTATTGTGACACTTGTATGGCATTGGATGTAGAATGTCCTCCAGACAGCATAAGCAGTGAGCGGTGTACAGGCTATGATGATGTTTGCATGACAGGCCAAGTTTACATGACAATGGGTAAGTGCACAGCACCTTTTGGTGTTTCCAGTGTTAGGGAAGACTCTTTGACCTACCTGAATGTCCACATCCTGTAGTCTTTTCACTCAAGACCTTTTCCAAATTCAGTAGAGTGCTGAATTATCAAAGGCTGTGAGATAGGATCTCAACCATGATCTCACAATCTAGCAGGTGGTTCGGAGTGATCCTTTCTATGAAACAAACACCTGCAACCAATAAAGGTAGAGGAGTATTGCCCCTTATTTTACCTAGCAACCATAGACCCTCATGGCATGGCATGGCAAAACTGGGCTTTTGACTGAAACCTGCACTGATCATTTTAAAAGCATTTTGCTACCAGATTGAACTATTAAAACAAATAAAAACCATGCAAATAAACTGTTTCCATTGGCCAACATATAAAATCAGGAGCATTGTAATTTACTCCTGAAAGTGAGAGAGGGTTGATGCCAATTCTGGGGGAAGCTTTCTGGATATTTCTTTCTGATTTTCGTTCACAGATTATGGAAATTCATATGGAAATGGATATGACTATGGAGAGGACTATGAAAATGGTAATAATCCATACGGCGGGGAATATGGAGACGACTATGAAGACAGGCATAATGCACATAGAAGGGAGTATGGAGGTGACTATGGAAATGACTATGGAAACAGGAATAATGCACATAGAAGGGAGTATGGCGGTGACTATGAAAATGACTATGGAAACAGGAATAATGCACATAGAAGGGAGTATGGCGGTGACTATGAAAATGACTATGGAAACAGGAATAATG
>NC_056530.1:19894029-19916202 GCF_019175285.1 Sceloporus undulatus
AATATGGAGAAGACTATGGAAATGAGAATTCTACCATAATAACCACTTACAAGGGATGTGTGAGTCGTGAGAAATGCCACGCAGGCTTCTTCAGCATGTTAACAGAGGATAACAGAGTAATACAGTATGTAAGGAAATGCTGTGACTCTAACAACTGCAACAGAGCATCCATCCGAAGTGAGTATCTACACCTTTTAAGGATCTGCATCCATGGGTGAGAATATTGTAGGCAAAAATGGGCTGCAGACATACTAAGATTCTCTGGCATGAGCTAGAAAGGGAAGCTAGGATGAGGCTATGAAGAGAGTCACAGTCCCGATCCTCCATGCCTGGGAAGGGAGAAGGAATAAACCTAAAATCCCGAGATGCTTCCAGAGGAACCACCTGCCCCTGTCCCATGTACATGGAATGCTGCCATGCTTTTCTATGTGAAAATGACCCATAGGGGGGAAAAGGAATCTGAACACACTGGCCTTAATTCCAAGCAGACTAAACCTATTGAATGAATGGTGAAAATCAATAGCCGAATGCCATTGTTTTAATGTGTCTACTCTGTTTGGGACTGATAGTCAGATAGAGGCTATTATACTGCTGTTTTAGGGTCTCCAGAGTAAAAACTAGATTCCCTGGTTGTGTACAATATAAAATTTCAGCAGGTATTACATGTTGCCCAGCTGTGAGACAAGCAGCCCCTACTGAAATCCCCTCTTCTACACAACCATTATAGCTATAGGAGCCCTCTCCACTTCTCTGTCTCTGAACCCTATGCTGTTTGGATCATCACCATTGAAATTTACCTGTGAAATGTCCTGTCTGTATAATTGAAACCAAAAGAGTGGAGAGGCAGCAACCAGTTTTAGGACCAGATATTCTGGAAGAGTAGTTATGGGGAGGGGAATGAGATGATCGTGAACTTTGTGGTGACTTTAGGAATTGCTTTTTGCAGTGGAAAACCCAGACTTTAGTCCCAATGGACTGATGTGTCCAAGCTGCTCCTCTGTACATTTATCTGAGTGTAAAGCTGACAACTATATTCAATGTACTGGCAGGATGACTCGATGTGTCGACATGATGGCCAGCTCTACAACAAGTAAGTAGTACCAACTCAAGAGGAGGGCGCTGGAATAGCCTTTCTGATTTGCTCTTTCTCCCTGGCTAGTTGTAACTGGAAAAGCAACATGGGCAGTGAAAATTTGTTCTTCTTGTAGTTTTTGATGTCTTTCTCAGGTTGTAATTGTTGTGCAGGAAGGCCAGGTTGTTGCAGGAGACTAGAGAAATTACTAATATGTGTAATAAATTGCACAACACATACTGTCTCCTAAGCTATCCCAAAACGAAGGGGGAAAACAAGAAAACCATTTATTACTGGTTGGAGTATCTCTCGAATTTTCTTCCACCATAAACACCTACCACAATCTTTTTTTTAAAAAATCCACCAATCTGCTGAATGATTGAAAAATGTAGTTTTGAATCTAACCTTTATTATAGCTGATTTTCTCCACCTTTAAAGGATTGCTTTTTATGTGTGCAGACTCTCTAGCTCTGTACAGATCTGGATAGGCAGAGGTCCTCATGTGCCAATCAACTTGGTAGCCTGAGAAGTAGGTCCTGGTTTTGTTTTGTTTTGTTTGTTTAGTGATGTGCCTATTCCCTTATAAAACCAAAAAGTTAAGGTTCTCATGTGTGCATGCATTCTCTTTTTCTTCCCCAGTGGGCCTGATCACTACTAATATGTCTCTACGAGGCTGTGCAACGCCGTCAGTGTGCTCCTCACCTACAGGAAGGACAGCAATAGGTGGGGGCATGCTGGTATATGACATCTACAACATAATATGCTCCATTCCCCTCAAATACCCAAATGAGAATGGAAGAGGTTCTTCTTCTGGACGTGGTAGAAGTTCCTCATATGGGGATTATGGACGTTCCTCCTATGAACCTGGTAGGAGGTCCTCATATGGCAACGATGGAAGCTCCTCATATGGTGATGAGACAAATTCTTATGGACATGGTGTGGGCTCCTCTTATGGGGATGGAATCTCTTCTTCTGGTGGGAGCTCCTCTTATGGGGATGGAAGCTCTCCTTATGAACATGGTGGGAGCTCCTCTTATGGAGATGGAAGCTCTTCTTATGGTGGGAGCTCCTCTTATGGGGATGATGGAAGCTCCTCCTATGTGCGTGGTAGGAGCTTCTCATATGGCGATGATAGAAGCTCCTCATATGGTGATGATGGAAGCTCTTCTAATGAGCATGGTGGTAGCTCCTCTTATGAGGATGATGGAAGCACCTCCTATGAACGTGGTAGGAGCTCCTCATATGGGGATGATGGAGGCTTTTCCAATGAACATGGTAGGAGCTCCTCATATGCACCTGATGCTAAGGACTCCATGTGAGGATGAGAGAGCAAAGTCCTCCTGACTATATATGTAGTCCTTTGTAAAAGTGGGGAGGATGCTGAGGGTTGGGGATAAGAACAACGAACGTCTTGGAATCCAAGTTTCTGAATCATCATTTTTGGTGGAGGGTTAGTGGGCTACAGAGCAGCAAATCAAAGGGGGGGGGGTTTAAATTTAAGACTTATAGGACATGGTTCAAGCAACTGTGGCGCTGGAGTTAATTTGTATGAATTCCTAATTAAAATAAATTGAAATGGATAATGAAACAGGTATTGTGTACCTTTTGAAAATGAATGTGTGCTAAGAGAGAGGATGGCTTGATCTGGTGTGTAATTTTAGGAGACTGAGCTCTAAAGGAAAAGCAGTGGCAGCTCTTTCGAAAGATAACACAAACTATATTTTGAATAGTCTCAGCTGTTTGGAACATTTACCTTTGCAAAGAGCTACAAATGACCTGAAGGCATCATTGGGTTCATCAGCCATTTCCTACTGAGTTCTGCCCCATGAATCTCAGCCCTACCAATTACAAAGAGAAAATACCAAAAGGCATAATATAGTCGCTGAGAACTGTAGTCTGAAAAAATAACATTTCCATGCTTTGATCTAGTAAACAGGGAACCGAAGAACAAATGGACAAATAGGGATGTAAAGAATAATCACAAATGTATGAAGGGTCCTTCACTTGACCTATCCAGACCCCTTGACCCCTCCTCAAAGTCATCTGCTATGCAGGTTTTTTTGTCTTTGCAGAAAGTACAGTGTATTATTATTATTATTATATTATTATTATTACTATTTGTGCAAAAATTGCGTGTGATGCCAAATAATTGCCTTTGCTGAAAAACACTGATTTTCACCCCAAAATTGCTTTGTACACTGAAACATTCAGGGAAAAAAAGACTCTCCAAGTGTGAAAAATCATTAAGAAACTCACATAATCTAAGACAGAAGAGAGAAAGCCTCTGAAATGGTGTCTCTGCAAATGAACTAAACAAAAATAGACATCTCTATAGAAGAAGCTGTATCTTACAGATGGTTGTCATGTGGAACTGGGTGTTGTGTGTTTTGTTACAGACAATTAGCACATTAAAATAAAAAGATGTTGCCAGGAGCAAATATCACAAAAGAGAGCAGGTGATGCAACCAAGGAGTAATAAACCTGCTCTACCAAATAGTGTTGCAAGTAGCAATTTGCCATTAACACTGTCTGAAGCCTTGTCTTTTATCCACTTTTCCCAACTGAGCAGATTGTATTTCCAAAGCCCCACTGAACTAAAACTTCCAGATCCTTTCCAAGTCCCCATTCAGGCTTGGATAATGGACAGCACTGGTCCTTAAAGGCACACAACTTTAATCTTAGGTCTCAGGTTCAAAACTGGAGCTGGTTCAAACGGTTGCTGTATTCTGGCATCTAACCCTGCCATCCAACCAGCCAAAGAAAACACACTGAGCATAAAAATGACACTGGCTGTTTCTGGATTACTTGTAATCAGACCCATATAACAAGTTTTCAAAGGTTTATGACTAGGAATAGATGGATCTCTTTCAATTTTGTTATCTACAAGTTCACATTTTCCTCCAAAGCACAAGTACCTTCATCCCATTTCTGCATCAGTTGGCTAGAAGGTTCCTTCCGCCACCCACAATCCATTTGAAATGTTGTGTGTATGTCCACAGTCCTCTGGCTGTTTCTCTCCACTCACAAGCCATTCTTTTCTCTTGAAGCTTTGTGAGATATATGTCTTTCCCTAAACCCATTAATTACATCAGGGGTAGGCAGCCTTTTTGAGCCAGGGGCCGGGTTGCTGTCCCTCAGATCACTGGGGGGGCCGAACTCAAAATGGCACCCGGAGCGGCGCGGAAGCTGCAGCAGGGGCAGCAATCGGCAGCAGGACCATGCTGGGACCGGTCCCAAGGCCTCACCATGCCGGATCCGGCCCGTGGGCCATAGGTTGCCTACCCCTGCACTAGACTATGAATAAATATCTCTGAAACCAGGGAGGTGCAGAAACGCCAGAACTCAGTAGGCATGTAACATTTCTCAGTCTCAGGTTGATTGTAAAGTGGGCCGTTGATACCTGCTGGGATTTGGTTCCAGTTTCCCTCATGGAAACCAAAATCAGTTGATGCTCAAGTCCCGTTAAACACAACAGCGTAGTAAAATGGTGTCCCTTAAATAAAATGGCAGAATCAAGGTTTGCTCTTTGGCATTTATATATTTTAAAAAGATTTTCATGCTGTGGATGATTGAAACGAGGGATAAAGTTATTCGTGGATACAGAGGGCAAACTGTATTTCTCAGAGAGTAAGTACCAAACCCTGTGGATGCTCAAATCCCATTAAATACAATGGCATAGTAAAATGGCGCCTCTTATATAAAAAGATTTGCATTTAGGAATATATATATATATATATATATATATATATATATATAATCATTTCAAACTGTGGATGGTTGAATCCGTGGATAAAGAACCTATTGATATTGAGGGTCAACTGTGTATTTCCTGGAATTTTACCTGCAATTCATTATAGTTAATGGTAATAAAACTGGCATAATTCTATGCAGCTGGGATATGTACAAAGCAAAATAGACTATGAAGAGAGATCTTGTAGCACCTTTGAGACTAACTGAAAGAAAGAAGTTGGCAGCATCAGCTTTCCTAGATTAAAGATGCATCTGAGGAAGTAGACTTGTCTACAAAAGCTGATGTTGCCAACTTCTTTCTTTCAGTCAGTCTCAAAGGTGCTCCAAGATCTCTCTATATACTGATTCTACAGACTAACCTGGCTAGATCTTTGAATTTTACCAGACTGGTTCCAGGCATGCAAGCCATTGCCGGAGGCACCCAACTGCTGGGAAATACAGTTTACACAGTGTACAAACTGATTTCTTTAAAGCCAGACACCAATATTTCACTTCCAAGGTGATGAAATTTCAGTTGCTGGGAGGTGCATCAAGTGTAACGTCATGTGGTTCCAAGGAAGAATATGTTCCATTTTCAAATTTGGAAATGCACCATATGCATCAACCTACTATACTCTACTATGTCCCTTGTTCCCAAGCAATAGCCTAGAGCTCTTCTCTGTGGCCTTTAAATCTGACTGAATAACCATCTTCCTATTTCAGTGGCCTTGGCTAGTTCAGCTCCGTTGTGACTTCTCCCTGATGCTTGATCTCTACAGCACTATGGAGGTTCTTCTGAGCACATGCGTCCTCTTGGCTCTGTTTTCTCCAGGTGAGTTGGCACCAAAAGCTCTGGGTAATTTTGCTCTGTCTGGGCGGATCATACATTCTTATAAAATTTGGAATGGCTTTATCAGACACTGCTCAAAATGACAGTGTTCTCATAGATCCATGTCACTGCATGCGCACTATGTTCACAGCCATCCCCTCTGTCCGGGATTGACAATAAAAGTAAGCCTTAAAATAAGAGCAGGAAATCTTGAAAACAAACAGGAGAAAGAAAAGTATTTTAAAATCAGGACTGCTTCTCTGCAATATTGATCCTATTGATGGGAAATAGAGGGGGAATCTGAAATCGATCACAAAGGGTGAAATCTATGTGTTCATGTGAAGGAGACTTCGAGATCACCTGATACACAGTTCTGGAGGTTAAATGGTATCAAATTGCATGCGTACTGTACTTTGTAGATGTACTGTATTTATGTCCTACGTAAACCATGACTTTTGCAGGGCCATTTTCCTATTGCCTTCATTCATATATTTTTCCTGTATGTGTTAGCATTCCTATTGACATGTATTTGCTGATAAATGAAGATGAGACAAAATAGTGGTGGACCCTCAACCAGTCATTGGTGTCAACTGTGGGGACATCTAACTATAGACCAAGACAGCAAAAGAAGCAGGGTTTTTTGTCACAAGAAAGGGGAGAGAAAGTCTGATACTGTTGGGGGTAATCTAGGCCTCTTCCCAATAAATTCAAAGTGGAGTTAAACCCCATCAAACCCCATTAAAAAGCCATTTTGCTTCATGGATTATAAAGTCATAAAGCAGAGTTGTACCAACTCTCTCTCAAGAAGATGCAAACCTACTCTTGTTTTCTGGTGCAAGTTACTCTGAGCTATTGATTTATTGCAGTTCAGTTTTATTCAATTCCAGTTACTTATTGTGTTACTATGGCCTGTTACAAACTGCCCAAATAAAGCTGCTTTGGGTCTCTTTGGAGGTATGCTGTTTAAATGATGCATGGGTCCTAAGAGTCCGGAGGTCGTGCCAAAGCCACACTCCATTCCTAAACACTGGAGTGCAGCTTTGGTGCAGCTTCTGGATTCTTAGGATGCATGCATCATTTAAACAGCATACCTCCAAAGAGACCTGAAGCAGCTTTATTTTGGCAGTCTGTAACAGGCCAATGATTTATTGGAGACCTATGGGGCTTATGCGTGTTGGAGTTCTCCCATGCAGCATGTCACCTTTCCCCTTTGGTGAATCCTTAAACCCACCAGATTCTACTCTCTTCTACATTCATACCATTCAACTCCATGCCCCAATCTTATAAAATGCTAGGATTTGCAGTTTTGTGAGATGCTCAGAATTCAATGTTCCAGTGCCGTGTCAGCGAACCTATGGCACACATGCCAGAGATGGCATACAAAGTTGTAGCCCTTGCAAGTCTGCAGCTCCTGTTAGCCAAGTGCAGGGCAACTTACAATGTTAGCACTGATGTTCTGACATCTTTTCTCCTGTTTGCAGGGGCACTGTTGACATGTCTCCAATATGTGGGGCCTGCAGAACACTGTAGGAACAACACCACTGAAACTGAATGTGGATACAATGAAGATGCTTGCATCACCTTTACTATGAACAGCAGAATATGTGAGTGAAACGAAGTCTCAGCCCACAGAAGGCTTTGTCACTTGGTGTGACTGTGCAGCCAAGAAGACTCAGTTATGTATATGTGGTTTCACTAAAGACAGAATTTTGACTGTATTCATCCAATCTCATTCAAAAGTTGTCCATTTCCAAAAAATCTGCACAAAACTAAGTGGACAACCTGTTTTAAAATTTTATATGTGAAGCTCGTTGTCAAAGCACCTTATGGAAAACAGCTCTTGTGTTCTGGAGCAGTAAGATTTGATCTTAATTCCCTTTTCCTTTTCTCTTTTTGTAGTAAGTAATGACAACCCCTACATTTTAAAAGGCTGCATCCAATCCCAACATTGTCTCCAAGGCTCTTTCAGTGGCGCTGTAGCAGATGGGCTTTATATCTTTGGCAATGCCCAGTGTTGCCACAGTGACAACTGCAATAGAGAAATTCTTCCTCGTAAGTATTTCCTTGGAATGAAACGTTTTGAGGTTTCTGATGTCCATCAGAATTGTCCTGAATGAATAATAGTTGGGCCAAAGATTGCTCTTTCCATCTCACTTGAAAAGCGGTTAGAATTTAAACATAGCAGCATTTATCCTATTCTTGCGACATTCTCACATGAGTGCTCTTGCTGCAACCATGCAAATTTATGGGAACTCAAACATACTGATTTGTGAATAGCCGTTATCACATGTCTTCACAGTTGCATGACTGGGGCTGCCGCTATCATGCTGTCTTCTTTACTCCCCCATAACCCTATATCCCTGCCCTATAGTCTACCCAGCATGCCTTTGTATTGTTTTACTTTCCTTTTTACTTTTTAAAACACATTTCTGCAGTTCTGGTAATATGTTTAAGTTTTTTAAAAGAAAAGAAATATGGGTTTTTAAAGGCAAATCAGGCTGCTTGCGAATAATGAGGATGAAGGATGGAGAGAGGAACAGACTGTGACTGCCAATATTGCATCTGCTGTGGCAGCAACATCCTGGGACTGCCACACAGTTGGGAGTTATTGACAGGTATCCCTTGTCAATAAAAAAGGACACTCTAACCACACTTGGCATCCACAGCAGCTACAGGTTGGTGGCACCGTCATGTAATAAGTATCACCAAAGGTGCTATTTCAACCACGGTAATTGCGGCTTAAAAGCTATGTGTAGTAATCTCCTTAGTCTCGACTAGAATAGTCCCATGCGATCAATGGGGTTTGCCAGTGTGCAGACTTGCCATTCAATAATTGATCCCACAGGTATATTCTACCATCTAATAAGATTTAGGTCAGTGATGGTGAACCTTTTACAGACCAAGTGCCCAAACTGCAACCCAGACCCCACTTATTTATTGCAAAGTCCCACATCCATCATGGCACTTGTGTGCCCACAGAGGGGGCTCTGAGTGCCACCTCTGGTATGCGTGCCATAGGTTCGCCATCACTGATTTAGGTCAATTAAGAACTTCAGAAAGAAAATGGTGCAACTGCTAAGCATGGGTTAGAAACACTTACTGGTTTCTTCCATCTCCACTGTTGCTTCAACTGATGGCATCAGTGGAAAGGTGGAGTCATTTGGAAAGACTTAAACAACTGAAGCCCAGAAAATACTAGATGTGGGGATGGGAGATTAACTGGATTCATATGCTGACCATTAGGTTTGATTTTGACAGTGCCACCTCATGCGAACCTTGTCCCCAATGGACTGCATTGCCCAGCCTGTTTCTCCTTACTTTCGGACAACTGCACCACTCAGACCAGCGTCAGCTGCATGGATCTTGAGACGATTTGTTTCTCCATGGGCAGTACTGCCCAGTCAGGTGAGAGAGAGTGACAATGAGAGAGAGAGAAAATGAAACAACAAGACATAATGCAACAGAAGGGGTTAGAATCTTTTCCCTTTATCATATCTTATATGTATGTAGCTGTGTCCATCTGTCATTTCTCTGGAAGCCTTACCTAACCCAGCATCCTGGCAAGAAACAGCTGGGTCCTAGAATTTAAAGAAAAAGAAACCTCACAACTTTGCAAATGAGTTTGGAAAACCAGTAAAACATTAGCATAAGCTCACATCAGTTGCACTGGAAGTCCAGCCATGCCATGTCTTCAGATCTGTGGCACCAGAGATTTGTAAGTTCCAATTCTGGATGAGAACCTTAGCAAAGAGGATAGAGAGAATAAAAGGAATAAGGCTGTCTGTAGGGTTGACTGTGAGCTGCATACTGGGTTACTGATTTCTTCCTCTCCCTTAATTTTTAGTAATGCCATATATACCACAATATCTGGCATGATATCACTGGATATTCAAACACTACATTCCAGAAGTATACTAGGCAAGCTGTGGTGGACATTTTCCTGGAGGAAGAGTTTTTTGGTTGACGAAAACCTATTCTGCTTTGGATTGTATTAGAAATATTTTTGTGCCACATTTTCAGTGGGCTCACCTTCACACAAAACTCCTTGTTCTCTTTCCCAGGTTCCCTCCTGACGGGCATTTTGGATATTGAATTAAATATGGCTTTAGAAGGCTGTGGGACCCCCAGTTTTTGTTCCTTCACAGCAGGAAATTCAGAACTGCTTCGTGGACTGTTACAGGTCAACGTCACCCATTCTGAATGCCAGGCTGCTCAGCCTTACAGAATCAATCCTACACTACCTAGGAACACTTCCAGTTCTAGTTCTCAAACTACTGGGAAATCCAACTGTGCGCCTACTACTGGGCCACACAGACCTTATACTAGTGCTACAACATCCAGCAGTCCAGAGACTAACACCATCATTTTATTTTCTTCTCTTCTTCTTTGGCTTTCTTTTTAAAAGATAGAAAGAAGAGAGAGTGCATCTTGCCTTTTCTGAAGAGTCCATCTTTTATATAGGGCAGCGGTTTCCGATCTTTGGTCCTCCGTTTGTTTTGGACTTTAGATCCCAGAAGCTCCAGCCAATTTGGTCAACAGTCAGGAATTATGGGAGCTAAAGTCCAAAACATCTGGGTGACCAAAGGTTGGGAACCATGGATTTAGGAGACAAACTGGCAGATCTATCCAACAGAGCACAGGGAATGAAGACTCAAGTCTCAGAGCTTCATCATGCCAGTTGGTAGAGCCATGGGAGGTTCAGCAAATAACATAAATTGTATATGTGGGACTGGAGGCTAAGGCTTATGATAAAATGGTGAATTGGATTAAGTTATCATCCCATCATGGACAAAATAAACTGACATACCAAATATGTTGTCTCTGTTGTATTTAATTATCAAGGAGTTGCAGTGGAGGACAATGTGTATATTCAGGGTGACATGTTGGCTCAGTTTCACCCAAATTCTCCTCTAGAGTTGATTCTTCACTGAGTTTCTTCTCAAACAAAGCAACAAATAATTAACCATTAACCCCTGTGAGAAAGTCTTTGAAAACCACACAGTTTTTGAAACCAATTTGCAGTTTGGGACTTATTCCACACAAAATTCAGACATGGTTGTTTTGTCCAACATCCACACCAGTGGACTAACAACTGGTTTGGGAATTGTGAAGTTGAAGGCTTTCATGGCCGGCATCCATAGTTTTTTGTGGGGTTTTTGGTCTATGTGCCTATGTTCTAGAAGAGTTTGTTCCTGACGTTTCGCCAGCATCTGTGGCTGCATGCCAGCCACAGATGCTGGCGAAACGTCAGGAACAAACTCTTCTAGAACATGGCCACATAGACCGAAAAACCCACAAAAAACTATGGTTTGGGAATTGTAGTTTTTAAAAATGTAAAAAGCAAATCTCTGACTCTGAGCAACAAACAAACAAACAAAGGTGGGGTAGGGCAAACCATCTTCTGCTTTCCAGCTACTTACTGAGATGTTAGCCTTTGCTCACTTTCTAACAATGAGATTTGCTCCACTTATCTTTGATTCAATGAGGATAAAACTTGCAGCTCTGGTTCCTATGGAAACAGTTGCATCCACTGAAATAAGACATGCAGCATTTCAAAAGTTCAATTGCTTGGGGATGGCAATTTAGAGTTTATTTTGTTACCGTTTCCCCTTCTTTGGGCAGCATTAGATTTGTCAGACTGGATCTGCCATGGGACTACTGTAACATTAATCTTTAACACATCTTGGAGCAGGACAAGGTGTTATAATGCTCCGCCAAGCAGGTTGAAGATAGCTGTCTTCCCTCACTTTCCAAATTCCAGTTGTTCCCTCCCAACATGGCTATTGTTATCACCAGAGTAGAGTTGGGGAAGGAACAGAGGAGCACCAGCTCTGTTCTTGTGTTTGTGCGTATTGCTTTTGAAGCCTCTTCAAAATTGTGAGACTTGTCCAATTTTAGCACATGGTTCTTTTGCAGAGGAAAGGCATTTTCTGCACAGAAAACAGCAAATAGTATTTCTAGAGCATTTGCTGCACAGGAAAAGCAGAGCAATATTATTTTCGGCGTAAAAACAAAATGCAATTCCCTGCCAAAAAAGTGCTGTTTCTGAATGAAACAGCCATTTGTGAATTTTGTGCAGAACACGTCCTGAACTGCAAACATTTTTGCCAGTCCAGTAGTTTTCTCATCAGGGTCTGTCTTGAATCCCATTTTGAGAGAAAGGCAGGATACAAAATCAATACATAAATAATAAAATAAAGAGATCGATGGACTTCCATTCCATTTGTCTAAATCAGGTGCTTTCCATAGTAGTGGTTTTTGAAGAAGCAGCTGTGTTAGTCGAGGAAGGGAGAGGAAGGGAAAAAAGAATGTGGCAACACCTTTAAGACTAACTGGTTTTTAATTTAGCATGAGTTTTCATGCATATAAACCCACTTCCCATCAGGATTTCTTGGCTCTTGAAAAAGCATGTCTTTCCACCATTTTAAAAATAATATTCTTAACATATCCGTTCAAATAATACCTCTGAATCTGTATGTGTGTCTCTGTATGTAACCTTTGCTATTTCCTATATCCAACTTTGTCATGGAGTGGTCCATCTGACTTTTGCCAAGTCTGTTGGTGTGTCAGCTTCATCCCTTCCCGGATGATAGAGAAAAGATGGGGAAAACATACTTTATGGGTCAGGACCCAATTGTCAGCCCCAGGACACTTTTAAACATTTCCCCAAAAAGGCAATGGGGAAGATGGTTCAGATCCTGTCACCAAACATGGTGGTTTAGCACCCCATATTTCCCAAGCTCCTCCACTGTTCAATCTAGGGTTAGAGTAGCATGACTATTTTATACATGTTGCACAAAATGATGCCCAGTACCTCCCAGCACTATGCTTTCCCTTCTGGCTTTTTAATGGCAACCGATGGTGCCTGGGAGCACCTCAGTATCCCCAAACCAAATAACTACCAATTTGTTTTTGGGGTTCATCATCACTGTTTACCAACAGTTGTGTAGCCAGGGAAGAAAGGACAGTACATCGGTGGACCTTTATGCCCCACCAATGTGAAGCATCTCTTTGTGAAATATTCAGTGAATGAAGGTGTGAATACGAATTGGCTCCAAGTGCTGGAGCAGTCCTCACAGGCACCTTATTGCTTGGAAGTGAAGGTTATGTGATGTACAGGTAAGGCTGCTCAGATGGCTGTTCCCGTATCCAGGGTTTTGAAATGAAAGTCGTAATGGACTGGAAGGACATCTGGCCTAATACCATGGAGTTCCAGAAAGAAATTATTTCCATCCACTTTCAACACCTACATAATTGCCTGGGAGACTGTGTTCACCATGTCCCATGCCTTACATGTTGCTCCTATTTGATGCCCTAGGGCCCCTGCTGTTGTCCTATAAATCTTTCTTAGTAAAGTTTGTTCCAATATCAGCTGCCTTGTTCAGCACTATTTTAAGTTTATCCTAGCCCTAGTTCCCTTTGGCACAATGAAGGTATACTTCTGAGCGCGTGCCTCTTTTTGCCTCTGCTTTCTGTAGGTGACTTTTTTTTCTGAGAGGAAAGATTTCCTGAGAGGGAATAGGCATTTGGCTGGATCAAGAAGGCCTATAATACTATGACGTGGTATAGAAATATAAAGTGCTATTGGTGCGGTACAGACATGCCAAATGCACTATGCTGGCAGTGTACTAGGGTTAAGGGACCGCTCAGCAACCACACCGTCCCTAACCCTAGTATGGTGCAGTTCCATAACAATGGCTGCGCCCCGTGTATACTGGCACTGCCATTGTTACGTGACGGATGCATAGCATCCGCATGTCGCACCGCACTTGTGACGTCATGAGTACGCCATTGCACACTTGGATGTCACAAGTGCGGCACAAAAAAGAACCCACTTTTTGCAGGTTCTTATTCCTCCGCAGGCGCCGTCATCGCACCGTGATTACGTGCGTGGGGCGGCGCTTCCTGATGCGCCTTGCCCCTTGTGTGTAATGAGTGCGTCGAAATGGCGCGCCCTATACAGATGAGCACCGCCATTTTGACATCGCGGACACACAGCGTCCTGACGTCGCACCCTGGAAGAGATGCTGCGAGTGTGTGCTTTGGCACTTGCGGCGTCTCTTCCAGGTTGCCAGAAGGAGCGCGATTTTCAACACATTGCTACTCCAGAGAATATACAGGCTGTTTGCAAGAGTGTGCGACCATTCAAACCAATGGAGCATGAATATATGTGGGTTTCTGTTTTCTTTGGGGGGGGGGGGGGGTCCAAAACAATCCCCCATGAAAATGGAGGGACAACTGTACAGTATACTTTTATCTTTCCTATTCTAAATGGTTGGATATACCAAGCAAATTGTGGAATATTGAAGATGGGAAATAAGCAATCTATGAGAGCATAGGTTGTTCCCAAAGGCACTCAAATGTTGAAAAAGAAAGAAAAGATTACACAATGTACAAACGCAATGTTTTAAAGACACTTTTTCCCAGATATGGGGTGATGAAACTGAGGTTGAGATAAACCAGAAGGAGCATTAGGTGATATTTCATGGCATTCTAGAAGGAGAGTTGATTAATTTCAACACCAGAATCCAACACAATTTGATAAGACTTCATTTTCTCCTCCACTCATATCCTACTGAACCAGTTTTGAGCATGTGATGCCCTTGGGCTCCTTGTTCTCGGCCTATAAATTTGTCTGAGTAAACCTCTCCTTGCATCCATTAACTTTGTAGTCCAGCAGTTCTCCAAGCCCTGCCTGGCTCTTGATATCTTCTGCACAATGAACACACTACTGATAGCAGGCCTGTTTTTAACCCTGCTTTCTCCAGGTGAGTTGGTACTAGAACCTCTGAGTACTTTTATTATCTTTTGAAGCAGAGCGGGTGGTAGGCTAGATCAAGGAGTCTGAGATGCAAGATGAAAGAGGTCTATAAAAGGAGGACAATCCAGGAGATCATTTCACTTCATATTTTGCACAAGTGACAGAATATAGACTAAATGATTCTTGAGGCTGGAGTCAAGCTGGCTGTTTGCTTGTGCTCTCTCTCTTTCCCTCTCTTTCTCTCTCTCCTTTTCTCCAAATATTTGCAGCTGAGTCTTTATTTGGGGCAGAATGGAAGAAGCTTGGAGTTCATTGTGCTGCAAGGAGAGAGGTCAGATTCCAGATGCACAGAAGGGACAAAAATAATATTTGGCTGCCTAGAAATGAAATAAAGAGAAAACCTGAGTGTATCTAGGCAATTTCAAACTGCATGATCTAGATGTGTGATGTGGAAACTGCTCCTTAGTTTTGCCTATCATAGAAAAAAAAAAAAAAAACTGGTGTGGTATAGTGGAAATGGACTAGGATTATAGTGGTTTGAACTGGACCAGGGTTCACATCCTCACTGGGCCATGAAAACCCACTGGGTGACCTTGGGCATGTCACACTTTCTCAGCCTAAGAGGAAGACAACGGCCAGCCTTCTCTGAATAAATCTTGCCAAAATACCCTTCCTCAAGAAAATTTAGGGAAGCCTATTTAGGGAAGCCTAAGGACTAGGGCGCAGCTTTGGCGCAGCTTCTGGCTTCTTAAGATGCATGTGTCATTTAAACAGCATACCTCCAAAGTGACCCAAAGCAGCTTTAATTTGGCCTGTCTGTACGGGCCCCAAATCTGTATGAGTATGTCTATACTTGCAGGAGATCTGGGAGAGCACAGTCAGATCTCTCCTTCCTATCTCTTCTACCCACTAAACATTGGGGGCAGGAGGTCGCCTACACAGCTGTGTACACAATACAGGATTGCGCCCATATATAACTGCCATAGTTCATAGATGCTTTGATTGAGAGTTCCTGCATGGCAGGGGGGTTGGACTGGATGGCCCTTGTGGTCTCTTCCAACTCTACAATTCTATGATTCTATTAATAGCTTTTGCTGTCCTTAAATTTGCCCAATTTCCTTGGGAACCTGCCCAAGTTGGAGGCCATTGCTACATCTTGTATGTTGCTGCTGCTGTCATGTGCCTTCAAGTTATTTCCGACTCAGGGCGACCCTAAGACAAACTTATCACGGGGGTTTCTTGGCAGGTTTCTTCAGAGGGGGATTCCCATTGCTGCTGAAATTCATAAAACCCATACTTTAACAATGCCCCGTTGACAAAGTACTGCACACAATGCTTCCCGTTTCTCGGGTATCGGTGTTGGATGGCCTACTGTATGCAGGTATCACGGAAATTTGGCAACCCTTTGTCTTCTCATTGCAGTGGCTCCATTAAGATGTCTGCAGTGTTTGGGGCCTCCGCAGAACTGTACAAACCGCAATGCAGTTGAGATCGATTGTGGAGAGAATGAGGACTCTTGCATGAACCTTTATATGCGCTTCGGATTCCGTGAGTGAGAAGATATTTTAATCTCAATAACATTTTACCCCTTCGTCTCTGCAGCATGAACAGCTGTCATGGGATATCATGGGAATGAATGTATCACTGCTGCTGGGTATTTTCAAAGCAGTACATCTGAAGGTATTCTTCCCAATTCCTCCTCTTTTTTCCCCCCCAGTTGGTTCAAATTCATTCTACGTTTCAAAGAGCTGTATCCAATCAAAATACTGTAACCCTGGATATTCCAGCGCTACTGCTTTAAATGGTGCAACCCTGGTATCTAATTTGGAATGCTGTCAGAGTGACCTGTGTAATAGCAGAGAAATCTCTTGTAAGTATCTTCTTTGAATGAAACGTTTTTGAAGTTTTTCCTCTTTGCAATTGTTGTCTACAGAAGAAGACATTAACTAGACATTATCTTGGCAAATTGCAAAACAGGCAGATCAATGATATGGATGGATGGATGGATGGATGGAAGGAGAAAGAAAGGGGGGAGCCTCTTATTTTAGCATGACTTTTTGGCAAGCGCTTCTATGAACCGTCTGCTATAGTGGTATATATGGGGTGCCTAGTAGCTATCGATCGCTGACTAAAGGATATTCACTAGATTTTCTCCCATCTGCACAGTTGATTTCAATTCCAGAACAGAGGTAATAGCCTTTGGGAGAGCTAGATAACTGAAGGTCAGAAACTTGTAGAGGGAGAATAAGCCAGACTCACATACTAAGTTATCTTTTCCTTTAGTGGTGCCACCTTCCAGCAACCTCATCCCTAATGGATTGCAATGCCCAGCATGCTTTACGTTTAGTTCCAATAAGTGTCATCCCACTGAAACTGTTGCCTGCTTGGGCCTGGAGACCCATTGCATCTATCTTGCTGCTTCCGTTAAATTTGGTAAGAGAGAAACATCTGTTAAGAGAGAAACATCTGTATCTGCGACATATTCTATGCGTGTTTGTGAGTGCATGTGTGTATTTCCCTAAACCATTGCTGTCACTGAGAAGGCCCTCTCTTGTGTCTTTCATGTCTGCAACATGGCAGCTAGCTCCACAGGACTTGTATGGCATTCGAGGAAAGAGTCAGACTGTATATCTTCCTATCCTGTGTTGCTTCATTCCTCTTTAATTCCCATCTACAAATAATTCCTCTTGGAATATAGGTGGTGAATGTTCATAAAATGTTCAGGAAGAAACTCTTTTAGAACATGGCCACATAGCCCTTCGGCTCCACATGGGTACCATTGGCGTTCTGGGATCTGAACAAAATGTATTTATCTTTGCACAGTTTTCTCTGTATGCCCCAAAGGTTTATGTGAACATTCCCTGTCTTTCTCCTTCTAGCTCCTCCAATTGAAGACTTTGTGGATACTGTGTTTGATGTAGCAGCCCGAGGTTGCGGAACAGCAGATTTTTGTGACCTCCAGCCAGGAAGGCTAGAGATGGAGGCTGGTTTAGTGTTCGTTAACATCACCCATGCTGGATGCCATTTTGCTAGGACCAACATACCTGAAAGGAAGACAGGATATGATTATCCTCACACTGAGGCATCCAGAGCCCATGCTGCAATACACAATCTAAGACGTTCAACTAAAGGGTAGTTAAGTGAGGGCAAACCTTTCCCTCTCTGTGAATGTCGTCCCTCACCAGAAAGTTAGACCACAGGCAACTTGAAAGTCAAAAGTGCTAGACTTTCATTTTAGCAATTGGTGGAGACACATGAAATGAATATAGTATTTTTCCTTGCCCCACTTCTCTGTACACCCAAAAGGGCCTGGGGATTAAAAGCAGTGAAATATGGGGTTAAAAGTATCACAGTCAAATAAATTATCATCTTAAACATGATGGTTGATGTCTCTTCATGTATACTCAATGAATGGTGCATTGTGAGAAGAGAATGATGTTTGGGGAGAGGAGGAATAGGGGCTTGGGTCGTTGATGTGGTGGGACTAGAATCAGAGGTCCCATATTGGCTGCATGGCTTCATTTGGCCCAGATTCTAAGCTTGCTACCTAGCATCTGTTAGGATCATTACCTGATCTAGATCTGTAATTCTGCGTTGTTTTTACAACCCTTACAAGGCTTCCTAGATGAATGTTGTATCACAGAGAACACTGGAATCGCCAACATTAAAGCCTTCCCATCTGCACCTCCACACATTGTTATCTGGAAACAGCCTTATCAGTTCTAGCTGTAATGACACATACTGTGACTAAGTCCTAACATTATAGCATAGAATAGAGTATTGTGAACTGAAACGGCAATGGAAGGCTTGAGAAGCAGTTGTAGAAACGTATCACTTGAACAAAGACACTTTGTGGGTATACACATGGCTGGGAATCCTGTTGGCTACATATGTGCATTTTATTTGTATTTTATTATTTTATTATTTATTTGTGGGATTTATATCCACCTTTCCCCCCAAAATGGGATTCAGAGTTGTTATTCAGTTTATGGTTGCTTAAATGAAGTTCCATAAATGTGCCCATTTCACATAGTTTTAAATCCTATTGTTAGTCAGGCCTACAGTAGACCCATTCAAGCAGTTGGATTTACACATGTGTTGACTCACCATTCAACAAACTGGGTTGGCTCAATGACTGTTGTGGCTAGGACTAACCAATAGGATTCCATTCATACAGTTGGATGGAGCATAACTATCCATCGTGCTTTCTATGTACCATTTGATTCAGTGGGTTTGTAGAAACAGCCAATGTGCATTCCTTTTTACACATCAGAACAACAAGCAGTCAGACAACAAAAACTAGTAGAATAATATAAATATTCAGTAAAAGATATACAACTGATACACAACAGCAAATGAGATTTACCCTGATGTAGGATCTTGGAGCATGGCTTCTCTATAATGAAAATTTGGGGGGAAGAAAACATTATTTTTGCATGGGAGTATAAAATATTGCCTCTTTTGCAGGAAATATTTTCTACCCAAGACTAGACATACTTTCATAAAATTGCATAAACCTGTGCAGTTTGAACAGATTTATGTAATTTCAACACATTAGTTCCTGCACAGATTCCTCCCTCCCTCTCCCCGTAAAGATATGTAGCCAAGGGTCCGTTAGGGGAATTTTATTATGATGTTATTAGTCCAAATGTGCAAGAGGGGGCTGGCTACAAGAGCCCTCCGAGATCGTCTCCCTATGTGTATACGGAGCAGACCAGGGCCTCCCAATAACTGAAGCTGAGACAGGTTATAATAACTAAATGTCTACTTTATTGAAAAAGGGGGAGCACACACACAATGCACACACATACACACATTCAAGGCTCAGGAAGAAAGGTTGGAAATGTGGAAAAGATGTTCAGGCTTTGCTAATGGTTATACTTACCAAGATGTAGTCTTCCTCCGGGAAGTGAAATGGGATGTTGGGCAGTGAGGCAAATCTGCTCCGCACCTGGGTTTGAGCAGAGAAGCCGGCCACCAGATCAAAGGTCTGACTGACGTGGAGTGGGTAGACCTTGAAAATGGCGCGCTGAGCAGCAAAAGTGGGGACCTTTTATGGGCCAAATCTGGCCTGAGGGCAGAGAGTTTTGGTAATTGAAACAAAAGGTGTTTAATTGTTTTCTTTCACCTGGATGTCTGGGTCTGATAATATCTATGACTTAAGCTGTTTGGACAACAGACTTGAGGAGGGGGCGATTGCTCCAGGGAAGGCAAACATTTACTCTTCCTGGCTGAAGATAATCCCTTCTTGCGACTTCCCAGGCCTTCTGAGATGTTAATGTGGCTGTTTGCCTAAGGAATGTGGACATGTCCTGTCGCTTTGCCAGTAATGGCGGTCAAGCTAGGAGTCTGGCCAGGGGTCATTCAAGGGTTATCATTGATTCCAAAATTTATATAAACCAGCATGGGTAACAGATAAACCAAGTGTATTTGGGCCAAAACCTGAAGTTACTGAAGCACATGTAGTGCTTGAAAGTGTGCTGCAAAATAGCACTCTCACATTAACATGATACAAATGTCATCTGAACAAGTCATGTCCTGCAACTGATAGTTTAAGGCTTTTAACTGGACTCAGACATTCCTTGACTACAAGAAACTTATTAATGGGGACACTGTAAGTTGACAGGCAATTTGGAGGCATATAGTAATAACAAACATTTTTATTAAAGGGACTTCCATCCTCTGGAAATTCCAGACAATGCTACAAGACTTCCATGTTGGATGAACGCTGAACAAAAACAGTCCACTTAGAGGTTGAGGATACACCGTATCTCTGTTGTTGTGGCACATCTCCACTCATTCCTGCAAAGCTTACCTATTGCTAGCAGTGTACTGTATTACCAAATCCGGAAGTCCCACAGATCAAACTGAAATTTCTCCACTTATTCCAATCTTGGACAAGGCATTCAAAGCATATCCTGACTTTAGACCTCAAGGTTTGTGGGTGAAAGAATTTATGCAAAATTAGATTACAGAAGTAATTCTATCTGACCTTAGGTCTGGTTTTGGGACCCAGATGGCCTTGGTAACCTTCACAGATTACTATTCACAGAGCTGCTAGGTTTTCAAAAACAGCAATATGGGGCAGCTGAAAATCATGACATGCAGGATTGACATTCAGCTGGCAATAAATCCTATTCTTGTCATACTGGAGCAGCACGTGGCATTATGATGCCCTAGACTCTGCCCCCAGGCTGGCACTTTGTCCCGCTCTATTCAGGCTCTACAATAACAAAATCCACAAAATAGTGATATCTTTACTGGCCAACCAAAATGCACAAAATGCAATGGCTTCTTCATCAGGCACAGATGTTAAAAATCATGCAGGAGAGTTCTGCCTGTTGAAGATGTTATTGTTCTCAGTTAAAGTGTTGTTGGAGGGACATTCATGCAGCTGAAGCAGCAACTTAAAATGTTTCCTGATGCAAAAACATGGAGGTGGTTGCCTGATGCATCAGGGCTCAGGTTTCCTGTCAATTGGGGCAGAGTAGACTGACTTTTATCCCCCTCCTGCAAGCTACTTCTGATGTGAAGAGAAACTGCAACAGAGATAACACATTTGCAGAGGAGATTGTTCAGGGGTGGGGAGAGGGGACATCAGTTTGCTGCTCTCCAATTAGCAGGAAAACAGAAACACATCAGTCACAAGATCTGCTGTCTGGTTAGTTTGGATTGGGGAATTTGGGGAGTCAGGCTGGGAGATGCCACTTAGCTAGAATTCTGTCCAATGTTTGAGCATCATTTGCTTACTTCTTCATCTGGGTTCATGGGGCAAAATTATTAGTTTCTAGCTGGAAATACATAACAATCTTAAGGGGGAATTTGTTGTTATATTTCTGGGATGACACTACCAAAGACTTTTTGAGGGGTTACATGTTTATACAACTGGACAATATTTCTTTCTGTTTAGATCAGGGATGGGCACCGTGCAGCCTTCCAAATGTTGTTGGATTGCAGCTCCCAGCATCCCACACCATTGCCTTTGTTTCCAAACTCAGCCTGGATAACAGTCCAATGTTATTTGGAAGACTACATGATTTCTACTCATGTTTCAGAACAGAGCCATTCTCCAGCAGTAAGATGAGCCCAAGAGGGGTTTGATTCTTCAGATTAAGTTCTGGAGGGATAAAATAACCCTCACCCAGAGAAGTATGGATCCAGTAATGCAATTGGCTCACAAGAGGTAGAGATTATAGGAAAGAGAAAATGGCCTTAGGTACAGATTGCTCTCTTCAGAGTCAAATTCCCATAACCCAATTGGTGAAACTAAGGATGATTGAATGAAGCCACATTCTGTCCAAATTTCACTGAGTACCAGATTTCAAGGTGAAGACTGAACATCCAGTTTGAACATGGAGGTTTACTGTCATAGGACTTTTGAGAAAACACCCACACTTTTTTTTTTTTTGTTGGTAGCTTCTTAGGCCGCAATGAACTGGTTATTCCCAGCTATTGCCTTCAGGCACCTCTCTTTGCCCTATAAAATCTTTGGGAAAAGCCTGGTTTTTCTATCAGTTGCCTTTTGTGATCCGAATTCACTGTGATTCCTGCCTTGATCTCAGACTCACCAAAGCTATGAAGGCACTACTGAGCATTTCCCTCTTCTTGGCCATCATTGCTCCAGGTGAGTAGCAACCAGAAACTCAATTTTCTTCTCATGGTCTCCAGAAAGGAAATAGTTACTTGGTTCATAGCAAGCCAGTTGAGAAAGCAATAGATTCCAACTCTTCAGGACCTTTTTTAATGAGCAGTTTTGGAGACTTTGCAGAGAACTGAAAATGC
>NC_056530.1:19919202-19956725 GCF_019175285.1 Sceloporus undulatus
CTGTAAATCCAAGTGAGGTTATTGCCTCACGCAGGAAATGCTCCATTTCAGGGGGGCAGATAGTAGAAACATCCAGGATATTCCTTCTGAGTATTCTGCCCCTTCCTCTCTTTTGGATGACAAAGTAGAGAAAGAAGACCGAAATAACAATGCACTCAGGTTTTGTACATGGAAAGAGGAGAAGGTGTATTGACTTTCACTTCAGATATAAACATGACTTTGGTAGGCTCTAGATGCAAGTTTTCTGTATTTTGTGAATGACCAAAATGTGGTCCATATAGTTTATTTTCACTTTCTTGACAATGCTACGGACAGATGAAATACTTAGTGAACCAGTCACAAAAGCATGCACTTCCCTAAAAAAATGTAGGACAACACTGAAACAAGTCATTATTCTTAGCTGCATACTCCAAGGATCCTTTGGTTTTAGGAAACTGTAAGCAGATGGACCTGTCCTTTACTAAGTAATCACTAAGAGACAACTGAAGACCCAACTATATCATTAGTTATGAAAACTGAATGGGATTCATTTCCTAACCATGTTGTTTGACTTTGACAGTGCCAAATCATATGGAGCTTCCTTTGAATGGTCTGCAGTGTCCGGCTTGCTTTGCCAATGGCACAGGAGTCTGTGAGAGCGAAAATATCGTCAACTGCCATCAGAATGAGACAATGTGCATAGACTTTGCTGGGACACTCAGATCCGGTAAGTAAAACTGCCTGACAAATGTTGGGGGGAGGGAGAGAGTTATTCCCAGAAGATGGGTCAGCTTTATGTTGCCTTGTAATTAGTTTCTAAATGTGCAAAGTGTGTATTGTATACTGATGTGTGCAATGCATAATTAGAACAGCAAAGAAAAATAGTATATTATGCATAGAAAATTAGACATTTCTATCCATTTTTAAAAGCTATTTAACTACATTAAAAGCATAGCAACAAAACCATTAAAAACAGAGTAAGAAACAAAAATTAGCTTACTTGCTAATTAGCTTGCTTGCTGTTCACCGCTATGATCTTTGGAATAGCGGTATACAAATAAAACATATTATTATTATTATTATTATTAAAAAGTAAAAAAGCAAGAATAGTATAGTGGTTTGAGCTTTGGATTACAACCCTAGAGTCCAGGGTTCGAATCCCCACTTGGACATGAAACCCATTGGATGTCCTTTGCAAATCACATTCTCTCAGTCTCAGAGGAAGGCAATGGCAAACCTCCTCTGACGAAATCTTGCCAAGAAAACACAACAACAACAATGACAACAACTCCACACAGGCTCTGTTAGCAACACATCATAGTACCTTGACTGCAGCTGCTTTCCATATCCAGTCCAGGAAAGGGGACCTTGCTCTTATTTCATTTCAAGGGCCAATATCATGTTTCATCCATCTATTTTTTCTGAGTTCCTCTCATGTAAAGTTGTCTGTTAATATTTTAAGTCCTTTACATCTTCAACTATTTTGCTTCCAGTTTTACATGCCACACGCAATCACTTTTCCAACCGTTTTTGGGAAGTTCTATCATTCTAAATTTTCAAATGTTTCATAATTTGTGTTTGTAAATAAAAAAAGAAAAGAGAACATTTTCAAATATTCATTTCATCCAGGAAAGAGTGTGTGTGTGACAGAGAGAGAGTTACCTCTCTCACACACAGGTCAGCTTTCTGCTGATTTGGAATTGGTTTCGAAGAGTGTACACTGTGATTCACTTATAGATGTTTGCAAAGGAAACAGAAAAACACTGAAGGCCATTAGTAATGATCAGAGCTACTCCTATTGCTGCTGCTGCTGTACACTCTTCTGTGCATCAGGGTTACTCAACACTAAAACACACACAGACACACACATTGTTTTCTGGCCCTTTTCTGAATGGTTTGGTATATGCTTTTTAATGCTTACTGGAGTAAATGGGGGGATGATGGGAGCCCAGTATAAACAACAGTGGAAGCCTCTCCTGAGGCAGTGGAGCCTCAGTATCTGCCCTTAGTTATATTAACATGACTCTTTTTCTCTTGCAGCTCAATCTGGGCCTACTAATATAACTTTGAAAGGCTGCGCAACAGAGAAGTTTTGTAGACTTGCAAAAGGTTTTAATTATATTGTGAAAAATATGCTCATTGTTGCCTTTTCCCGAAAAAAATGCGTTGCTGCTCAAGAATCCCTCTCTGAGCTTAGCTCCGAAGAGTAGAGAAAGAGAAGAGCAACTCCCGCTTTCCGTTTGTGGGTTGGTGAGAAGCCATTGTGGTCCTAGGGTTCAGAGCAGAGGAGCTCCCTGCTCTTGGCGGAGGGTGAAGGGGATGTGAAGGGGGCCTAAAAGAAGGTGGATCACTGGAATCTGGGAGTTATAGAAAAACCAGACATGATGTATCCATTAAATGTCTTTGGAATCAAGATCAAAAGTAAATAGATGCAGCATTTAATTTGTGCTCTGTGTCCTTCAAGAGAAAAATAGTGTTGAAAATGGCAATGCACACGCCCTTTTATTCTATACTGTAATATGATTCCTGAAGAGTCTCTAATGTTCCTTCCTGACCAAAACACAGGGAATGGAGAATGGGGCTGGTCCTGACCTAGTCATATCCAGATTGTCAGACATTAGTTCCTGCACAGATTTTTTTTCCCCTCTGTAAAGATAAACCAAGTGTATAGATTTATGATGATCAACTGATCAAACATCACAAACCTCAATCAACAAATATCACAATAAACCAAATGTATTTGGGCTAAAACCTGAAGTTACTGAAGCATAAATAGTGCTTGAAATTGTGCTGCAAAATTGCATTCTCACATTAACATGGTTCAAATGTCATCTCAACAAGTCATGTCCTGCAGCTGATAGGTTATGGGTTTAACTAGACTCTGACATTCCTTGACTACAAGAAACTTATGACATTAATGGGGACGCTATAAGTTGACAGGCAATTGAGAGGCACATAGTAACAATAAACATTTTTATTAAAGAGACTTCCATCCCCGGAAACTCCAGACAAACCTACAAGACTTCCATGTTGGATGAGCGCTGAACAAAAACAGTCCAATTAGAGGTTGAGGATACACCGTATCTCTGTTGTTGTGGCACATCTCCACTCATTCCTGCAAAGCTTACCTATTGCTACTAGTGTACTGTATTAGCAAATCTGAAAGTCTCACAGATCAAACTGAAATTTCTGCGTTTATTCCATTCTTGGATAAGGCATTCAAAGCATATCCTAACTTTAGACCTCAAGGTTTGTGGTGACAGAATTTATGCAAATTCCAGATGTAATTCTATCTGACCTTAGGTCTGTTTTTTAGACCAAGATGGCCTTGGTAACTTTCACAGATAACTATTCACAGAGTTGCTAGGTTTTCAAAAACAGCAATATGGGGCAGCTGAAAGTCATGACATGCAGGATTGACATTCAGTTGGCAACAAATCCTATTCTTGTCATACTGGAGCAGCACATGGCATCATGATGACCTAGAGTAGACACTGCACCCTGAGTCTTCCCCCAGGCTGGCACTTTGTGCCGCTCTATACAGGCTCTACACTAACAAAATCTACAAAACAGTGGCGGGTTACAAACCGCCTGTTTGGGGCGGGCTGCACCCACCCCTTTACCCACTGTATCGGGGCCTCAGTGTCCAGAGCGGCAGCTGCTGAGGCCCCGATCCGCCACTTTTTGGGCTGTGGGGATGCGGCAAAAGGCCCCTATCCCACAGCCTGAAAAGGGGTGTCCCTGGGGCTTCAAGCCCCAAGGACACCCCGCGGCGGCGGGGAGGAGGAGAAAGGGGCCGCTTGGCCCCTTTCTCCTTTGGTCTCTTGGGCGCAGCCGTGTGAAGGCTGCGCCCAGTGGACCAAACCAGGAAGGAGCTCCGAAACGGAGCTCCTTCCTGCTCCGCTCTAAGGGCACACTAAGCGCCCTGGCGCGGAGCGAGGACGTCACGTCCGCGCCGCCCCATATAGTGGTGGCGCGGCCATGACGTCCTCATGGCAGCGGCCGTGTGGAACGACCGCTGCCATTTTGTGTGCGCAGAGCGCGCACTAGGGTTAGCGGGGTGCGGAAGCACCGCCCCTTTCTAACCCTAGTACGTGCTCCACACGTACTTTCTAGCCCGTCTGTAACGGGCCAGTGATACCTTTACTGGCCAACCAAAAGGCACAAAATGCAATGGCTTCTTCATCAGAAACAGATGTTAAAAATAAGGCAGGAGAGGTCTGCCTGTTAAAGATGTTGTTGTTCTCAGTTAAAATGTTGTTGGAGGGGCATTCATGCAGCCAAAGCAGCATCTTAAAATATTTCTTGATCCAAAAACCAACGGTGGTGGTTGCCTGATGCATCAGGGCTCAGTCTTCCTATCAATTTGGGCTGAGCAGACTGACTTTTGATCACCCTCCCACAAGCTATTTCTGGTGTGAAGAGAAATTGCGACAGAGATTGCATTTTTGCAGAGGAGATTATTCGGGGTGGGGAGAGGAGACATCAGTTTGCTGCTTTCCAATTGACAAGGGAACAGAAACACATCAGTCACAACATCTGCTGTCTGGTTAGTCTGGATTGGGGAGTCGGGCTGGGAGATGCCACTTTGCCAGAGTTCTGGGCAATGTTTCTGCGTCATTTCCTTACTCTAGCTATTCTTCATTTGGGATCATGGGGCAAAATTAATAAAGATTTAGTTGGAAATACATAACAATCCTAAGGGGGAAATTGCCCCTATATTTGTGGGACTACACTTCCAAAGACCTATTGAGGAGTTACATGTTTATACAACTGGACAATATTTTTATATGTTTAGATCATGGGTGGGCATCATGAAGCCTTCCAGATGTTGTTGGACTGCAGTTCCCAGCATCCCACACCATTGCCTTTGTTTCCAAACTCAACCTAGAGTTTTAGTCCGATATCATTTGGAAGACTACATGATTTCTACTCATGCTTTAGAAGACAGCCATTCTCCAGCAGTAAAATGATCCCAAGAAGGGTTTGATTCTTCAGATTAAGTCCTGGAGAGCTAAAATAACCCTCACTCAGAGAAGTATGGATCCAATATTGCAAATAGCTCCCAAGAGGTAGAGATTTTAGGAAAGACAAAATTGCATTAGGTACAAATTGCTCTCTTCAGAGTCAAATTCCATTAACCCAAATGGTGCAACTAAGGATGATTGAATGAAGCTACCTTCTGTCCAAATTCCACCAAGTACCAGATTTCAACACGAAGGCTGAACATCCAGTTTGAACATGGAGATTTACTGTCATAGGACTTTTGGGAAAACACCCACACTTTATCTTTATAGCCTCCTATGCCCCAAAGAACTGGTTATTCCCAGCTATTGCCTTCAGGCACCTCTCTTTGCCCTATAAAATCTTTTGGAAAAGCCTGCTTTTGCTATCAGCTGCCTTTCGTGATCCGAATTCACTATGATTCTTGCCTTGATCTCAGACTCACCAAAGCTATGAAGGTACTACTGAGTATTTCCCTCGTCTTGGCCATCATTGCTCCAGGTGAGTAGCAACTAGAAACTCAATAATATTCTTCTCATGGTCACCAGAAAGGAAATAGTTACTTGGTTCATAGCAAGCCATTTGAGAAAGCAATAGATTCCAACTCTTCAGCATCTTTTTTAATGAGCAGTTTTGGAGACTTTGCAGAAAATTGAAAATGCTGAGGTGCCACCATTTAATGAGAGATCACCATGTCACGTTGGGGCATTCGGTGTCAGCTGGCATGGGGGCGGAGGTCGGGCAGGGACACCACATCACCACTCTGCCCCATGCGGCCTTTATGTCCGGTCTGTCAAGACTCTATCTTTCCTTGGCTTGTTTTCTCTAATGGCTACGCACACAATTCTATAGGAAAGAGGCCCATGCAAGCTGTACCTTCTGGAAATAACACAGAAACAAAAACACGAATGTGAACAGTCTTATAAAATCACACACTTGTGTCACAAAAACTAACATCTTCCCCATACAGGGTCCTCCTCCAATGTTTGAACTAAAAATTCCCTTCTACCCATCTTGTGGTTCAGTGTGATAGAATCTGTAGTCCAACCATCTGGAGGGCGTTTCTGAAATTCAACAAGACCACGGTTTGCTTTTAGAATTTATATTTTAAAAAATATTTCAAGCCATGATGATTGAATTGATGATTTTTAAATAATCGGATTAGAAGGCGGACTGATATAAATAAGTTTCTGACAACTCTCAGCAGTTTGTTTCCTATGAGTTCCCATCCAATGAACGGATCCCCAGGATGTATATAAAGTCCTTATGATTATTATTGTGATTATTATTATTCATTATTATTAGATAGTGTCCTGTGCACAATCACATCACGCCCTCCTTTGCACTTCTCACACTCAAGGCCTTGCTAGTCTGATTGGATTACTAGTGTCTACTGTAAGAATTAACTGCCTTTTGGCATAAACCTGGAACCATCATTACCTTCAAGAATAATGGGCACATATCAAGAGAGAGCAAGAAAACAAACAATCCAGGTCCCAAGAGGTGCCTGAATTCTTTGCAATGTCAAGAGCATCAATCCCTGGCAACTGTTCTCACCCGGAGCCCTAGCTTGACGGAGGCTGGTCTGCCTAGCATTGGGGCCTGCCCTCCAAGAATCATACAGAAACATGCTCAACAGACGGAAGATGCAGATGCTCGATGATAGATAGATAGATAGATAGATAGATAGGCAGCCAGTGTGTCAGAGTGGTTTGAGAGGGAGCTCGGACTTGATGGGGAGATGGCCATTATAGTCCAGCCATTGGGAAGGAAGTCCCAGTTGAGAGCAGCTATGTCTACTGTCACATTCCACTACATGTGATAGGACGTAGCCCAACATCCAAATACTATCAGGAACAGCTGACCCTGTCTAAGAAAAACACTAGTGTGGGTCACCCAGAAGGCCACAGCCAGGTCCTGATCAAGGCAACCTCCCAGGAGCTACAGTCAACATGGCTTTCAGCCACTATACAACCCATACTGTAGTTTGAGCAGATGTGGGCATCTTGCAACTCCTGGTTGTTGTTGGAGTGCAGCTCCCGCATTCCTCACCATTGGTCTTGTTCCTGAACTTGTTTGGCAGTATGTGTGAAAATCTTTGGAGCGCACATGATTCCCACACGTCTTTCGAATCAGCTGTTCCAGGTCGAACGAGGAACCCATAGTGATTTGGTTTTCTTCGATTAGTCCTGGAAGATCATCATCATCATCATCATCATCATCCATCATCATCATCCTCGTCATCATCATCACACATCCCATGGATCATGGTGGGTACAATAAAAAGGAAAAATCAGGCATACTGTAACAGCTAACATTTCCCCATTCCCAACCCGCCACCAACATGCCATCAGCGTACGACCGATCCTGAATCCCATAACCCAAATGGTGGCAACTGAGGGATGGCCTGATGGAACTACCCCTGCCAAAGTTCACTGGCTTCCAGATACACTATGGAGCTTTACATACTACAGGACAGGGGAAACACCCACACTCCTATCTTTTTTAGCCTCCGCAGCTGACTAAACTGGTTATTCCAATTTGGTCCTCAGGCTCTTCCCTTTGGCAATCAAGCTTTCTAGAAAAGACATGTAGCCACATTACTTTCATGATCTAATGGCTGTGATTTACTAGGGCCCTCTCAGATGAGTCTGGAACTGGGGGCCCTTCAGCACGGCGCGGTCGAATTCGTTATTTCGCACAAATCCCTCAACCTGGAGTCCCTCCGTTTGGGATGATTCAATTGGCCAATACGCATTCCGCGCCCGAACGTGCCATTCCGGCAGATGTTTTGTCACACGGGGCTCAACATGAGGATTGCCGATTCGTATCGGCCCCCTCGCACCTCTCCGTGGTGCCCGCATGGGTTGCGACCTACATGTTCCGGGGTGACAGGGGAGGGTCACGTCATGGACAGCCCGGTGGAACAGCTGGAGAGCCAGCTATGCACTAACAACGCGTACAACGTGCCCCCTCTCATTCCTCTCTGTTTCCTCTCTACATTCCTGGCTTGGTTTTAACTACCTGACCTTTCCTTGCAACAAACTTAGCCTGCCCGGTCTCCGGTGTGCTGTGTGTGTGCGTGTGTGAGTATGTATCTGGGGGGGGGGAGGAGCAGTTCCGTGGCTGTCCAAGAGCGGCTGGCCATCTAGTAAATGGGGAGCTTTTTTCCTCCTCCTCCTCCCGGCTTGGGACAGCCCGGGCTGCATCCCGGCAGAGAGCACCGGCGCGGGGCGCTAGAATCGCCGCACTCGCGCCGTTCCAACGGCCCTCCTCCTCTCCTTCCTGGTTTTGAGGGCCGGCCTAGGGCTGCTCCCAAGCCGGGAGGAGGCGGAGGCGGCTGCTGGAACCGCGCTCCAGCGGTCCCGCCGCCTCTCCCTGCCTGGGACGCTTCCTGGCACCGGCAAGAGGACGAACCCACCGGAAGTAAAAGGAATCGGGGTCTTGCCGATGGACTTCCGACTGGGTCGTCACCCCAGACCCATTCGCCTGCGATCGAACAGCGCCCCTCCGATATGGCAATCCCCTTCAGCGCACTGGCCACACGCTCCAAAAAGAGGGAGGCGGAGCCAGTACGCATTCAGTTCGGCAACTCCGCATTCACGGTGAGTGCGGATGGGCCATCGAAGCTGGTATGATGGTATTGTGCGAAAAACGTGACTTCGAACGCCCAGTGCAGAAGAGCCCCCAGTTCCAGCTCATCTGATAAGGGCCCCAGAACATGAAGAATTTCTGAGCGTCGCCGTTCTTCTCCATCATGGCTCCAGGTGCATCAGAACCCCACCCCTATTCTTTTACCGATCCTCGAAAGGGAATGGGCATACGGTTCCGGGCCAGGCCCGAGAACAAGCCAGAGAGTAGAGTCCAAAGAGGGCAATTGACTCCTCAGGATACATCAATTGGCATTTTCAGAGCTTGCGGAAGCAGTATGCAGGCAAGTCTACCGTTCAGTGAAGAACCCTTCACCGTGTTACTTCTTGCTGCTGGTTTCAAAATGCATGCGGCTTTTAATACCTCCAATGAGCATCCCCCACACTCCTGTATATTCTTTGGACCCTTAGTCCCAAGTCAGCATAGCCTCTTTGAGAGGTGGACACCCCGCCTTGTCTTCAATCCAGATCTCTTCTCTTCCCCACTCCAAGCTCAAACTGAGATTTACTGATCCAGCTCTACTCTGGCACCCATCTCCTGTCCACAGCCTTCGTTCTAAACCTGATATACTTTCCCCTATACGATTCGATGTTGACCGCTGGACTGCAGCTCCCAGCATTCCTCACCAGTTTTTGTCCCTACTCGCTTGGAGTTTTCGTGCACACTCTTAGGAGGACCACACACCCCCTACTGATTTAGAGCAGACGGATACAGTGGAAAGATGAGCCCACGGCTGTTGGCTTTTCCAGTTAAGTCCAAGAACCTACCAGCGGATCACTCAAAGAGACGTGGGGGGATCCAAGAAGGCAACTGGCTCCAGAGGGTGCTATTATGGGAAGGGAAAATGGCAATTAGGTAATTCATCTCTTGAAGCGGTTAATGCCCATAAACCCGAATGGTGCACCAGGATGGCAGTGACTGACTGCCCGCAGATTTCCATGCGTTCGGAACACAACGGGGAGATCTTAATAGTTTGGAATTTGGCGCAACACCTACACTTTAACTCATTGACTGTTATGTCCGCTATGGTCTTCAGCTCTTTCTTGCCCTATACAGCTTTTGAATTTTGCAGGAATCTCAATCAACGCATCCCAATGACAGATAGCCAGCCCTCTGTTAAAGACCTCTACGGAAGGAGCACTCCACTACACTCAGTTGTTTCTTATCAAACAACATCTACATTGGGGGAATCTCTTTCTGGAGCTTGCATCCATGCTCGGGTCCATTTCTTAGCGCAGCAGGAGAAAACAAGCTTGCCCCTCCTCAGTATGACACCATGAACTATTTAAACGGGGCATCATTCACCTCTTACCTTCTCTTCCCTAGCCCTTTAGTCGTTCCTCATAGGACATGGTTCCAGGGGGGACCCCACCATTAGCTGCCCCTTTGGACCACTAGCCCCAGATTCTCAACATCCTTTTAATGGGCGCCCAGAACTGGGAACAATACTTTGAGTCCACACAGCCTTGAGAGTGAGCCCCTTCAAACTCTGTGTTCCGTCAGACTTCTTGTTGCCGTCTCCAGACTGGGCTACTCTGATACAGACCTGGTTTAGCACTCGCCCTGTCCAGAGCTTCCTTGTTCTCCTGAGCATCACTTATTGGTTCATTTATTTGCCCGACACTTGCTTCCCTTTACTCCTATTCCAAGTACTCAGTTCTTCTTCCTTATAGGGATTGTTTGATGAGCTTGCGCTGAACTGTTTCATTCTGTCATTCAAAGTTGCACATGATGGTGTGTAACTGATAAGGGCCCGGAGTCTTGTAAATCCATCCAAGTGAGGTTATTGCCTCATGCAAGAAATGCTTCATTGCAAGGGGACAGATAATAGAAAGATCCAGGATATTCCTTGTGAGTATTCTGCCCCTTCCTCTCTTTTGGATGACAATGTAGAGAAAGAAGACCGAAATAACAATGCACTGAGGTTTTGTACATGGAACAAGAAGGTGTGTTGACTTTCACCTCAGATATAACCACAACCATGTTGTTTGATTTTGACAGTTCCAGATCATTCCTATTATCACATTAATGGGCTGCTTTGTCCGGCTTGCTTTGCCAATGGCACAGGAAACTGTGAGAGCGAATACAAGGTCGATTGCCGTCAGGGTGAGACAATGTGCATAGACTTCGCTGGTAAATTGTCAACTCGTAAGTAAAACTGTGTTGCAAATGGAGGGGGTTTGTTCTCAGAAGATGGGTCAGCTTTATGTTGCTTTGTAATTGGTTTCTAACTGTGCAAAGTGTGTATTGTATACCGATGTGTGCAATGCATAATTAGAAAAGCAAAGAAAAATAGTATATTATGCATAGAAAATTAGACAGTTCTATCCATGTTTAAAAGCTATTTAACTACATTAAAAGCATAGCAACAAAACTATTAAAAACAGAGTAAGAAGCAAAAAGTAAAAAAAAGTGGTTTGAGCTTTATATTACGACTCTAGAGTCCAGGGTTCGAGTCTCCACTTGGACAGGAAACCTCTTGGGTGTCCTTTGCAAATCACATTCTCTCAGGAGTTTATCAGACAAGGGAAATTGGAAGTATAATGATATGCTGAAGTAATTCAATAAGAACAATATATTTGAGTAGAGTTCAGTTAGAAACAATAAAAAATTAGATAATATGATTGAGGGTAGTCAGTAGCTTAGGAAGGCATTATATATGTATAGGATAAGATGATAATTATAAAGATTTTATATGATGTATTAGACTATATTTTTATATAAGGATTGCACATGCTTGTTTTGTCATGTTTTTAAAATGTTTAATAAAAATATTTAAAAAAATAATCCAATGGCAATCTGAACGCAATCATGGGGTTTAACGTTATTGCGTGATAGACTACCACATGCCATTTTGGGCAATGGCAAGCTATTTTCGGGCAATGAGAAGTCAGTTCGAATGCAATTGGAATTCACGTAAATTCGCTGAACTAGCGAATTTGCATGAATACATTCTGACCCCAGTTTCTTTTCATTCAAAATTAATAGAAATTCTTCCCGTGTGATAAACTCCCGTTGATTCACTTATAGATGTTTGCAAAGGAGACCGAAAAGCACGGAAGGCCATTAGTAATGATCAGAGCTATTCCTATTGCTGCTGCACACTCCTCTGTGCAATACAGATTGTGGCTGATGTGGAATCCTCTTTTCACATCAGGGTTGCTCAATACTAAAACACACACACACACACACACACACACACACACTGGCCCTTTCCTGAATGGTTTGGTATATGCTTTTTAATGCCTAGTGGAGTATATGGCGGGGGGGGGGGGAGTGATGGGAGCCCAGTATAAACAACAGTGGAAGCCTCTCCTGAGGCAGTGGAGCCTCAGTATCTGCCCTTAGTTATATTAACATGACTCTTTTTCTCTTGCAGTTCGTTATGGGAGTAATGAGGTAACTTTGAAAGGCTGCGCAACAAAGGACTTTTGTAGACTTGCAAAAGGTGCAAATAAACTTCTGAAACATAGGCTCACTGTTAAGGTTTACCGAATGGAATGCGTTGATGCTCAAGAATAGGGTTCAGAGCAGAGGAGCTGCCTGCTCTTGGCGGAGGGTGAAGGGGATGTGAAGGGGGCCTAAAAGAAGGTGGATCACTGGAATCTGGGAGTTATAGAAAAACCAGACATGATGTATCCATTCAATGTCTTTGGAATCAAGATCAAAATAAATAGATGCAGCATTTAATTTGTGCTCTGTGTCCTTCAAGAGAAAAACAGGGTTGAAAATGGAATTGCATACACCCTTTTATTCTATAGTGATTCCTGCAGGGTTTCTAATGTTCTTTCCTGACCAAAAGACAGGGAATGGAGAATGGGGCTGGTCCTGACCTATTCATATCCTGATTAGATCCATGTTAAAGTGCTGAAATCCTCCCTGCCGTGTAGGCGGCTGAGTCTGCCAGCCCATTGTACCCATCGTAGCATTGCCACTTCCTGTTGAAGTAACAGCGCCCACAGAGAGAGAAAGGGCATGCATGCCATGAGTTCACCATGACTAAGCTATATCCTATTTAACTGAATTTGGACATGAATATAAGCATGATGGGGGGGGGGGGGGCGACCTGATACAGGTAAAGGTGATGCCCAGGCATCAACCTGTTACCAGGCATCCTAGCCTTCCTTGGGTGAAACATCAGACTCTGTGGGCAAAATGCTGCTCCTTTTTGTGTCATGCACTGCAGCTTTTCGGCATTTCTTTGGTGCTGTGTCATTTGGACGCAGTGCCAGAGGAGTACTGTGATGCCACCCACCATATGTTGGGGCATGCGGTGTCATGCTGGCATGGGGGCGGAGTCAGGGCATGGACACCACATCACCACTCTGCCCCATGCGGCCTTTATGCCCGGTCTGTCAAGACTATATCTTTCCTTGGCTTGTTTTCTCTAAATGGATACACACACAATTCTATAGGAAAGAGGCCCATGCAAGCTGTACCTTCTGGAAATAACACAGAAATAACACAGAAACAAGAATGTTGAACAGTCTATTAAAAATCAACACTACTTGTGTCACAAAAATCTAACATCTTCCCCAATACAGGGTCCTCCTCCAATTATGTTGAACTAAAATTCCCTTCATCCTCATCTTGGTGGTTCAAGGTGATAGGAATTGTAGTCCAACTCATCTGGAGGGCGTTTCTGAAATTCAACAAGATCCACGGTTTGCTTTTTAGAATTTATATTTTAAAAAATATTTTCAAGCCATGGATGATTGAATTGATGGATTTTTAAAAATATGGATTAGGAAGGCTGACTGTATAAATTAAGTTTCTGACAAACTCTCAGCAGTTGTTTCCTATGAGTTCCCATCAATGAACTGGAATCCCCAGTGGATTATATAAATATTATTATTATTATTATTATTATTATTATTATTATTATTAGATAGTGTACTGTGCACAGTCATCATCTCCCCTTTGGCACTTCTTCACACTCAAAAGGCCTTGCCTCGTCTGATCAGATTACTAGTGTCTACTGTAAGCATTAGATGTCTTTTGGCATGATACCTGGAACATCATTATTCCTTCCAAGAATAATGGGCACCATATCAAGAGAGAGCAAAGAGAACAAACAATCCATGTCCCAAGAGGTGCCTGAATTCCTTTTGCATAATGTCAAGAGCATCAAATCCCTGGCAACTGTTCTCACTCCAGGAGCCCTTCAAGCTTGACCAGAGGATTGGTGCATGCTCTAGGCATTTGGGGCATACCCTGCAAGAATCCATACAGGAAAATGCTCAGCAGATAGGAAGATGATTGATAGACAGACAGACAGACAGACAATAGACAGCTAGTGTGTCAGAGTGGTTTGAGAGGTAGATTAGGACTCTTATTAGGGATGATGGCAATTATAGTCCAGCCATTGGGAAGAAGTCCCAAGTTGAGAGCAGCTATGTCTACTGTCACATTCCACTACATTGATAGGACTTGTAGCCCAACATCCAAATACTAATCAGGAACAGCTGACCCTGTCTAAGAAAACACTAGTAGTGGGTCACCCAGAAGCCACAGCCAGCTCCAGATCAATGGCAACTCCCAGGAGCTACAGTCAACATGGCTTTTACAGCACTATTACAACTCCCATTACTGTAGTTTAGAGCAGATGTGGGCATCTTGCAACTCTCTGGTTGTTGTTGGAGTGCAGCTCCCAGCATTCCTCACCATTGGTCTTGTTCCTGAACTTTGTTTGGAGTATTAGTGAAATATCCTTTGGAGCACCACATGATTCCCACACTGTCTTTCGAACTCAGCTGTTCTCAGGTAGAAAGAGGAACCCACTAGTGGTTTGGTTTCTTCAGATTAAGTCCTGGAAGATCATCATCATCATCATCATCATCATCATCATCATCATCCCATGGATCATGGTGGGTTACAATAAACAGGATAAAATACTTAATATTTCACCATTTCAACCCCGCCACCAACATGCCATAGGTACAGACTGATCTCTTTGAGGGTGAAAATTCCCATAACCCAAATGGTGCAACTGAGGATGGCCTTGATTGAAGCTACCTCCTGCCAAAAGTTCACTGGCTTCCAGATTACAATATGGAGATTTAATATTACAGGACATTTGGGAATACACCCACACTCTATCTTTTTTTATGCCTTCCTGCAGCTGACTAAACTGGTTATTCCCAACTTTGGTCCTCAGGCTCTTCCCTTTGGCATATAAAGCTTTCTAGAAAAGACCATTGTAGCTATCATTTACTTTCATGATCTAAATTGGCTGTGATTTCTACCTAGGTCTCAATCTCAACAGAACTATGAAGACATTTCTGAGCATCTGCCTGTTCTTCTCCATCATGGCTCCAGGTGAATAAGAAACCAAACCTCCTATATTCTTCTTACGATCTCCAGAAAGGGAATGGGCATGCGGTTAAGGGCAGCCAGCTGAGAAAGCAATAGAGTCCCCAAAGAGGGCAAGTTGACTCCTCAGGATACATCTTAATTGGCATTTTCAGAGCCTTTGCAGAAAGCAGGTAGTGCAGAAGTCTACCGTTCAATGAAAGATCCCCTTCACTGTGTTACTTCTTGTGCTGCATGGTTTTCAAAATGCATGGGCTTTTAATATTCTTCCAAAGAGCATTCCCCAAACTCATGCTATGATTCTTTGGACCCTTAGTCCCAAGTCGAGCATAGCCTTTGAGAGTGGACACCCCGCCTTTGTCTTCAATCCTAGATCTCTTCTCTTTCCCATCTCCAAGATAAAACTGAGATTTACCTGATACAGATCTACTCTGGCACCCAATCTCCATGTCCACAGCTTCGTTCTAAAACTGTATATACTTTTCCATATACGATTTCTGACTGTTGAATCGGCTGGACTGCAGCTCCCAGCATTCCTCACCATTGTTTTTGTCCCCTAGCTCTGCTTGGAGTTTTAGTGCAACATCTTATGGAGGACCACACAATCCCTACTCTGGATTTAGAGCAGAACTGTTATAAGGTGGAAAGATGAGCCCACTGATGTTTGGCTTTTCCAGTTAAGTCCAAGAACTCTAAAATGAGGATCACTCAAAGAAGACGGGATCCAAGAAGGCAAATGGCTCCCAGAGGGTGATATTATGGGAAAGGGAAAATGGCATTAGGTATAATTCATCTCTTTGAAGCGGTTAATGCCCATAACCCGAATGGTGCAACTCAGGATGGCAGTGACTGACTGGCCAGAATTTCAATGCGTTCCAGAACACAACGGGAAGATCTTAATATTGTGAGAATTTTGGAGAAACACCTACACTTTAACTCATTGACTGGTTATTTCCAGCTATGGCCTTCAGGCTCTTTTCTTTGCCCTATAAATGCTTTTGAAATTTTTGCAGGAAATCTCAATCAAAGCATCCCCAATGACAGATAGCCATCCAGCCTCTGTTTAAAGACCTCTAAGGAAGGAGACTCCACTACACTCCGAGGGAGTTTGTTCCTCTATCAAACAACATCCTAAAGTTGAGGTGGAATCTCTTTTCCTGGAGTTTGCATCCATTGCTCCGGGTCCTATTCTCTGGAGCAGCAGAAAACAAGCTTGCTCCCTCCTCAGTATGACACCCCTTGAACTATTTAAACAGGGCAATCATATCACCTCTTAACCTTCTCTTCCCCAGCTCCTTTAGTCGTTCCTCATAGGACATGGTTTCCAGACCCTTCACCATTTTAGTTGCCCTCCTTTGGACACATAGCTCCAGATTCTCAACATCCTTTTTAAATTGTGGCGCCCAGAACTGGACACAATACTTTGAAGTCCAGCACAGCCCTTGAGAGTGAGCACCCTTTCAAACTCTTGTGTTCAGCTACAGACTCTCTTGTTGCCTGTCTCCAGACTGAGGCTTACTTGATACAGACCTGCTTTAGCACTCAGCTTCCATGTCCAGAGCTTCACTTCTGTTCTCCTCTGAGCATCATTTATCTGGTTAATTTATTTGCCAGGACCACTTGCATTCCCACATTTACTCCTATTTCAAAGTACTTCAAGTTTCTTCCTTCCTTAAAGGGATTGTTTTGATGAGCTTGCGCTGAACTGTTTTCATTCTGTCATTCAAAGGTTGAACATGAATGGTGTGTAACATGAAGAAGGCCCCTGAGTCTTGGCATTAGGTACACATTGCTCTCTTCAGAGTCAAATTCCCATAACCCAAATGGTGCAACTAAGGATGACTGAATGAAGCTAACTTCTGTCCAAATTTCACTGAGTACCAGATTTCAAGGTGAAGACTGAACATCCAGTTTGAACATGGAGATTTACTGTCATAGGACTTTTGAGAAAACACCCACACTTTTTTTTTGTAGCTTCCTAGGCCCCAATGAACTGCTTATTCCCAGCTATTGCCTTCAAGCACCTCTCTTTGACCTATAAAATCTTTGGAAAAAGCCTGGTTTTGGTATCAGCTGCCTTTCGTGATCCGAATTCACTGTGATTCCTGCCTTGATCACAGACTCACCAAAGCTATGAAGGCACTACTGAGCATTTCCCTCGTCTTGGCCATCATTGCTCCAGGTGAGTAGCAACCAGAAGCTCAATATTCTTCTCATGGTCTCCAGAAAGGAAATGCTTACTTGGTTCATAGCAAGTCAGTTGAGAAAGCAATAGATTCCAACTCTTCAGGATCTTTTTTAATGGTCCAGTATTGGAGACTTTGCAGAAAACTGAAAATGCTGAGGTGCCACCATTTAATGAAAGATCACCATGTCACTCTCCCTGCATTGTGTTACTTTTTGTCCTGCGTGATTTTTGAAATGCCTTCAGCTATGTAAACATGTATCATATCAAACATGAAGAGGGCCCCAAAGCTTTAAGTTCTTACAGTCTTTGCACTCTAAGCAGAAACCTTGGCAATTGTCATTGACCTTATGAAGTCTTCTTTGTAGCACTAATAGTTGTTCAGTAGTCTTTGCTTTCTGCAGGACCACCTTTATACTGCAGTGCATCATGTACTTGTCTTGTAACATGAATGACGTCAAACATGAAGTAGGTCCCTGACCCTTGGAAAGAAGCAAATGAGATGTTTGGGCTCCAGTAAAAACGCCCTGTCAATTGTCATGAACCCACTCAATCCTGTCATGGATTATTTTTTTGTGGCACTGAGTTTTCACAATAATCTCTCTTTTCTGCAGGGGAACTTCTGCGCTGCATTGGATGTGTTGGCCATTTTCTTCATAAATCCAGCAGTCAAATGCAATCAACTGTGTATTTTAATGCCACCAAAACCATTTGCGTGAGTGGTGCTGTGCGCACAAATATGAGTAAGTAGGAAGGTTTTTCTTTCCCTTTCCTTTTTCATGTGTGCATTTTTTTTCTTTCTGTTCAGGAAAACATACACCAAATTAGGTTTCCAAACTGATTCTTCTTCCTCATGAATGAGAGTTAAGAAATGTCCCCATCCTTCTACATCTTTTGTATATATGGAACACTTTACAGGATATTGCTTCCTCTGTGACTTTTATGCAGCTCCCAAGTAAATATTCCTTCATCCTGCTTTAGAAGGCATGAGAAAATGTGGACCTTTCTTCTAGAATACATGTTGACCATTTTGTAAAAACCCGAAATCTCTTTATGTGCTATGTCTCTGAAAAAGTTATTAGCAAACATCCTAAAGATGATTGCTATCAATAGTGTGTATCGTAACTAGTTTTCATTAGGAAGTTGAGTTTGGGGATAAAATGTTTTTTTCCTCTGAGGAAAATGGTAAGAATCTATGGATATGTGTAATAAAAAATTCTCTCTGGTGCATGTGTTCATTCTTGAGTATTTTGACGATTCAGGGGCTCAACAGACCACCGAAAAAGGGGTGTCTTTCAATGCTAGATCGGAGCCACAGCAACTACACTCCACAGCCCTGATCTCTGCTTTTCACAGTGCAAAAAGGAGCAGCAAAAACCAGCTTCTTTTTATGCCCTGGAAAGTGACACATCCGCTGGCGCATGGCTTGACGTTCTGGGGGCAAAGTTGGGGCATGAGTCATGTGGATGCCATGCTTTGACTGCACCTCAAGGCTGGCCTTTCCCACCAATCAGAACAGACCCTCATTGTGGGTTTACAAGTATCAAGGAGGTATATTTCTTATTCGTGTTTCTGCCTTTGCTTAAATGGGCTTAGAAACCCTTGACAGCCTTCTGTGGTCAACACATGAAAGACATTAGAGTTATCAGGGGATATTGGGTGGTTCATCCTTGCCTTTACACCTCTCTCTCTCTCTCTCTCTCTCTCTCTCTTTCTCTCTCTCTTTCTCTCATGCACAACTCACAAGAGAGAAAGGGCGAGATAGAGAATGATTTCAAGCAACCTGCCCTTTTCTTTACTAAATTCATAACCATACAATATTCAATCAATCGTTTTATTTATGATCTTCTACCAAAGTAAAGTATCTAGTATTTAATTTGTCTATTTAAACTTAATAACCAGTATTATGAGACATTTCAAATAATCAGATGATTAACTTGTGTGTTTTTTTCATACACCTAATTGTATGAAAGTAATTATTTCATACTTTTTTATCACTTTTCATATTTCTAGTTAAAAACATACAAAGAAAGTATGCTTTTTGTGGTGAGCCCGGGGATTTTATTCTTGGCGATTACAGCCTTACTTCAGCAGACAACAAATACTTTCACTACGTGGCTGGTTCTTGCGGTACTGATAAATGCAAGACAATTCCTAAGGGTAAGTTCCTGCATCTCTCTGGAAACTACTCTGTATTTTGCACTGCACCATCTGTTTTTGGATCCAAAGTGTTTTTGCCTATGCTGTATGAAAAATAATTTAGAAATGATTCAGAGGCTTTACATAAATTTTGGCATTGGGGTGGATTGAAGGTGTTGTGACTGCACACCACACATCCTGACTCTGCCCCCATGCTGGCGTGACACCATATACCCCACTGCATGGCAGGAGGCATCACGGTGTGCCAAAAAACTGTGGCTCTGGTGGCTCTGGTGCCCTTTCCATGGTTCAAAAAGGAGCCGCTTTTGGCTGCAGAAAGGCCAGGAAAGGGGCAGCATCCCATCACTCCTTTGGCGCTGTCTGCACAGCCTCATAGTCAGTCCTTCTATATCCAGAATTTGGAGTCTTATAGCTAGCTGCTAGGAAATGAGAAGAGGCCATTCTATGCTAAGGTTGTTGCTTCGTCTTGCTTGGAAAACTAAATACACAGAGGGAGCCTGGCTTATAAATGTAATGGCAAAGAGTAACTGAAGGATAATCTAATAGAAACTCAGGGTTTGTTAATATTATTCAGGGATGTTGGCCTAGTTGTACTGTAAATCCAAGTGAGGTTATTGCCTCACGCAGGAAATGCTCCATTTCAGGGGGACAGATAATAGAAACATCCAGGATATTCCTTCTTGTATTCTGCCCCTTCCTCTCTTTTGGATGACAGTGTAGTATATGTGCCATGATCCTATCATGATGTAAATTTCTGGCTCGTTATGTAAATTTCATGTGGCAAACCTCACACTTCTTTAATCAAGAATCAAGAAACCAAAGTTCTGAACATTGAACAAAGAGTGGTGTGATTTCTTCATATGTCTATGTTCCTGTCTAGCAAAAATAAACTAGCTGAATGGCTCTAATATCCTGGAAGACTGTAACTGATTTCCAGGACTGAAAGAAGACCCAAACTCAGCGTTCTACATGGAACGAGGAGGTTTATTACAACACTTTCTTCTTGAAAATGCGACGGACAGATGAATACTTAGTGAAGCAGTCACAAAAGCAAGCACTTTCCCTACAAAAGTATAGGACAACACTGAAAACAAGAACCATAGTGCATGATTCCTAGCTGCACATCCTCCAAGGATCCTTGGTTATTGGGAACTGAAAGAGATTGGCCCTTTCCCTTTTCCTCCTAAGCAACATCAACAAGAGACACTGAAGACCAAACTATATCATTAGTTATGAAAACTGAGTGGCATTCAGTTCCTAACCATGTAATTTGATTTTTTTCAGTGCCAGCTAATTCGGAGCTTCCCTTGAATGGTCTGCAGTGTCCGGCTTGCTTTGTCAATGGCACAGGAGTCTGTAAGAGCAGAACTATTGTCAATTGCCATCAGAATGAGACAATGTGCATAGACTTTGCTGGTACATTAGGAATCTGTAAGTAAAACTGCCTGCCAGATATTGGGGGGAGGGAGAGAGTTATTCCTAGAAGATGGGTCAGCTTTATGTTGCTTTGTAATTAGTTTCTAAATGTGCAAAGTGTGTATTGTATACCGATGTGTACAATGCATAATTAGAACAGAAAAGAAAAATGGTATATATATTGTGCATAGATAATTATTATTTTTTCATTGATTAGACTACTTATAATCATAATAATAATAACTTTATTACGGCCATTTGGCCAGCACAGATTAGACTACTTATACCCCACCTTTCAGCCCTAAAGGCTATCAGACAGGTTTATACATTTCTATCCATTTTTAAAAGCTACTTAACTACATTAAAAGCATACCAACAAAACCATTAAAAACAGAGTAAGAAACAAAAAGTAAAAAAGCAAGAACAGTATAGTGGTTTGAGCTTTGGATTACAACCCTAGAGTCCAAGGTCCGAATCTCCACTTGGACATGAAACCCATTGGGTCTCCTTTGCAAATCACATTCTCTCAGTCTCAGGGGAAGGCAATGGCAGACCTCCTCTGATGAAATCTTGCCAAGAAAAAACAACAATGACAACAACAACTCCGCATAGGCTCTGTTAGCCACACATCATAGTACCTTGACTGCAGCTGCTTTCCATATCCAGTCCAGGAAAGGGGACCTTGCCCTTATTGCATTTCAAGGGCCAATATCATGTTTCATCCATCTATTTTTCTGAGTTGTTCTCATGTAAAGTTGTCTTTTAATATTTTGAGTCCTTTACATCTTCAACTATTTCGCTTCAAGTTTTGCATGCCGCACGCAATCACTTTTCCAACCGTTTTTGGTAAATTTTATCATTCCATCGTTCTAAATTTTCAAATGTTTCATAATTTGTGTTTGTAAATAAATCATAAAAAAGAGAAAATTTACCAATATTCATATCCAGGAAATGGTGTCTATGAGAGAGAGAGAGTTACCTCTCTCTCACAGGTCAGCTTCCTGGAGATTTGGAATGGGATTCGAAGAGTGTACACTGTGATTCACTTATAGATGTTTGCAAAGGAGACAGAAAAACACTGAAGGCCATTGGTAATGATCAGAGCTACTCCTATTGCCAATGCTGGTGCTGTACACTCTTCTGTGCATCAGGGCTACTCAACACTAAAAGACACAAAGACACACACACTGTTTTCTGGCCCTTTTCTAAATGGTTTGGTATATTATTTTTAATGCCTAGTGCAGTCTATGGCAGCGGTGGAGGATCGGGATGATGGGAGCCCAGTATAAACAATAGTGGAAGCTTCTCCTCAGGCAGTGGAGCCTCAGTCTCTGTCCTTAGTTATACTAACATGACTCTTTTTCTCTTGCAGTTCCTTATGTAAGAGATGTAGCTTTGGAAGGCTGTGCAACAGAGGAGTTTTGTAGACTTGCAAAACGTTTAAATTATATTGTGAAAATTGTATACTTTATAAAAGTTTCCCGAATCGGATGCGTTGCTGCTCAAGAATCCCTCTCTGAGCTTAGCTCTGAAGAGTAGAAAAAGAGAAGAGCAACTCCCGCTTTCCTTTTGTGGGTTGGTGAGAAGCCATTGTGGTCCTAGGGTTCAGAGCAGAGGAGCTCCCTGCTCTTGGCGGAGGGTGAAGGGGATGTGAAGGGGGCCTCAAAGAAGGTGGATCACTGGAATCTGGGAGTTATAGAAAAACCAGACATAATGTATCCATTCAATGTCTTTGGAATCAAGATCAAAATAAATAGATGCAGCATTTAATTTGTGTTCTGTGTCCTTCAAGAGAAAAATAGAGTTGAAAATGGAAATGCACACACCCTTTTATTCTATACAGTAATATGATTCCTGCAAAGTGTCTAATGTTCCTTCCTGACCAAAAGACAGGGAATGGAGAATGGGGCTGGTCCTGACCTATTTGTATCCTGATTAGATCCACGTTAAACTGCTGAAATCCTCCCTGCTGTGTAGGCAGCTGAGTCTGCCAGCCCATTGTACCCGCCTTAGCATTGCCACCTTCCTTCTCCAATATGGGTGTCTAGGAGATGGGCTTAGGAAGATAAATATAAAGGGCAAGACTCAAGAAATTACTACAAGGTTTCTCCACTGTTACTCCCCTTCCATTTGAAGGCTCTTCTCTACATATAATCCTGGATTTCCAATTGTGAAAAAGTGATATATTTTTTTTAAGAAAGAAGTGAATATAGTGAATATAGTGTTGGAAAAACAATTACTCTCCAACAATATTTTTTATTCACCTGGGGGAGAGTTTATTTAAAAATAAGAATAATCCCTATAACTCTTTAAACTTTGGGGGGGGGGAGATGATTAAAATCATAGCTATCAAGAAGATAAACAGTTAGATGAAACCTATCTATATAATTATTTTTATGACCCCCTCCATGAAAAAATGAAACCAATGAAACCAATGAAACCAAACTCATCTAAATGGGTTGAAAATGCCCATTTTGTTGACCTATTCCAGTGATGGCAAACCTTTTACAGACCAAGTGCCCAAACTCAGTGGTGTCCCCACACCAGGTGTCACCCACTGCTAGGAGGGAGACCTCTGAGGGGTGGGACTTCTACCTTCCAGAGGCAGAAGTCCAGATCTCCAATGTCCAATGTATTGTTTGCACTGAGACATACCTGGGACTTTGTAGTATACTACAACTCCCAGAATGCCAGAATGGAAGCCACCTTCTATTCCAGCATGCTCATATCTGGGCCCAGAAAACTGCAGGAAAAAGTAAGAAGAGTAAGGGGCTGAACAGACCGCCCCTTTCAGTGCCGGATTGGAGTCGTGGCACCTACATGCCGTGGTCCCGATCTGGCCTTTCAGTGGCGAAAATGGAGCTGCAAAAAGGGCTCCATAGCCGCCAGTGCAGTGGCTTTTTGGCATTCCTTTGGTGCTGTGTCATCTGGACACAGCGCCAGAAGAGCTTTATGATGCTGCATGCCATGTGGTAGGGCATGCATGTGGAGTCAGGGAGTGTGTCGTATTTCTATCTGTTTAGAGTGCCCATCATGCAGCCCTCCTGATGTTGCTGGACTGCAGCTCCCAGCATTCCTCACCATTGTTTTTGTTCCCTAGCTCTGCTTGGAGTTTTAGTGCAACATCTTTTGGAGGACCACACGATCCCCACTCTGGATTTAGAACAGAACTGTTATAAGGTGGAAAGATGAGCCCACTAGTGTTTGGCTTTTCCAGTTAAGTCCGAGAACTGTAAAATAAGGATCACTCAGTGAAGCCTGGATCCAGTAGTGCAAATAGCTCTCAGAAGAGAGAGATTATGGGAAAGCGAAGATGGCATTAGACACAAATTCATCTCTTTGAAGCAGTAAATTCCCATAACCCAAATGGTGCAACTCGGGATAGCACTGACTGACCTGCCAAAATTTTAATGTGTTCCAGAACACAACAGGAAGGTCTTAATATTGTGAGAATTTTGGAGAAACACCTACTCTCTGTTTTCATAGCTTCTTCCTGCACCTCATTATCCAAAATCCAAAACAGGGAGAGGCCGGATAGAAATAAATTTTATTAATAATTAACTAGTTATGTCCAGCTATGGCCATCAGGCTCTTTTCTTTGACCTCTAAATTCTTTTGTAAATGGCATTATTACTATCAGTTGCTTTTCACAATCCAAATTCACTGTGATTCCTGCCTAGGTCTCAATCTCACCAGAACTATGAAGGCATTTCTGGGCATCTGCCTCTTCTTTTCCATCACTGGTCCAGGTGAGTAGGAACCAGAAATCATGCATTCTTCTCATGCTCTTGAGAAATAGAATGGGTAGTTGCTTCAGAGCAAACCAGATGGAAAAAAACAATAGACTTTACAAAAGGGGGCAAGATTACTCTTCCGGACTACTATTAAGGTGCAGTAGCAGAGTCTTTGCAGAATGTTTGCAGCTGATCCTTCTGGAGCAAAGGGAGGGATTTGATAGTGGTGCTGAACTGTTCCTATCGCATTGACATCCAAGCTAAACGGCTGAAATGTGTGGAGCAGATGGTGCATTTTGCCTTTGCCGTCCTATTGGCAGGAATAGAGTAAGCAAGAGTCTGCCACACCTCTGCACTTTTCTTATCATTGTCACCCTCCTTCTCCTTTAACAAGAGCCCACTGGATTATTTTCTTATATCCCACCTTTTCCCCAATATAACGAATCAAGGCTCTTTGTGTGTGTATATATAGCCATAGCGCTACCGATATAGCCAAGGAGTTTGTGGCCTCAAACAGATGGGCCAAAAGAAGCAGTTTCAGGCCACTTTGGGGGTGTGGTATTTAAATGATGCACAACCCCAAAGTGACCAGAAACCATGGGGTGGCCACAATAAGGGAAGGAAGGGAGCCAGACTAAAAAGAAATTGAAAGAAACTGCTCCTTCTGGGAAAGTGCACACATTCCTGCATATAAATACCGCAACATGAACCTGAGCCCAAAGGAGTGCTCCATCCTAACCCCAAAGGGACATTTAATTGCACCCAGTGGACATTCATGCAGGCAAAGCAGCAACTTAAAATGTTTCCTGATGCAAAGACATGGAGGTGGTTGCCTGATGCATCAGGGCTCAGTCTTCCTGTCAATTGGGGCCAAGCAGACTGACTTTTTATCCCCCTCCCACAAGCTACCTCTGGTGCGAGGAGAAACTGTGACAGGGATCACACTTTTGCAAAGGAGATTGTTCAGGTGAGTGGATGGGATACATCAGTTTGCTGCTCTCCAATTGACACGAAAACAGAAACACATCAGTCACAAGATCTGCTGTCTGGTTAGTTTGGATTGGAGAGTCAGGCTGGGAGATGCCACTTAGCTAGAATTCTGGCCAATGTTTGTGTGTTATTTCCTTACTCTGCTTGTTCTTCATTTGGGATCATGGAACAAAATTAATAGAGTTTTTAGCTGGAAATACATAACAATCCTAAGGGGAGAATTGCCCCTATATTTGTGGGACAACACTTCCAAAGACCTTTTGAGGGGTTACATGTTTATACAACTGGACTATATTTCTTTCTCTTTAGATCAGGAATGGGCACCATGCAGCCTTCCAGATGTTGTTGGACTGCAGCTCCCAGCATCCCACATCATTGCTTTTGTTTCTAAACTCAGCCTGGATCACAGTCCAAAGTCATTTGGAAGACTACATGATTTCTACTCATGTTTTACAACACAGCCATTCTCCAGCACTAAGATGAGCCCAAGAGGGGTTTGCTTTCTTCTGATTAAGTCCGGGGGGGGGGGGGTAAAATAACCCTTACTCAGAGAAGTATGGATCCAGTAATGCAAATGGCTCCCAAGAGGTAGAGATTATAGGAAAGCGAAAATGGCATTAGTTACAAATTGCTCTCTTCAGAGTAAAATTCCCATAACCCAAATGGTGCAACTAAAGATGATTGAATGAAGCCACGTTCTGTCCAAATTTCACAGAGTACCAGATTTCAACAGAAAGACTGAACATCAAGTTTCAACGTGGAGGTTTACTGTCGTAGGACTTTTGGGAAAACACCCACACTTTATTTTTGTAGCCTCCTATGCCCCAATGAACTGCTTATTCCCAGCTATTGCCTTTAGGCACCTCTCTTTGCCCTATAAAATCTTTGGGAAAAGCCTGGTTTTTCTATCAGTTGCCTTTTGTGATCCGAATTCACTGTGATTCCTGCCTTGATCTCAGACTCAGCAAAGCTATGAAGGCACTACTGAGCATTTCCCTCTTCTTGGCCATCATTGCTCCAGGTGAGTAGAACCAGATACTCAATGTTCTTCTCATGGTCTCCAGAAAGGAAATAGTTACTTGGTTCATAGCAAGTCAGTTGAGAAAGCAATAGATTCCAACTCTTCAGGATCTTTTTTAATGAGCAGTTTTGGAGACTTTGCAGAGAACTGAAAATGCTGAGGTGCCACCATTTAATGAGAGATCACCAAGTGACCCTCTTGATTGTGTTACTTTTGTCCTGCTTTGATTTTTGAAATGCCTTCAGCTAGCTTTAAGTCTCCTGAGTAACAAAGAACTTTGTTGGTCCCCTTCTGTGCCCAAACTCATACTATGGGCTGCCTTGGACCTTAGTCTAGCACATCCCTTGAGATGGTCACCCGGCACACTTTGCCTTGTTTTAGAGGACCCTCTTGTTTTGACTCTCCAAGATCAGATCTGAGTTTCTTACCGACCTCCTCTGGCCACCAACCTACATGTCTGGAGCTTCACCTCCGCACTCCTCTCAGCAGACCTATCTTGCACTTCCTTTGCCAAGACCCTTGCGTTGGCCACATTTGCTCCGGTTTCTTCTGTTTGCTTTCAGTTTCCTTTCTGGATTAGAAATTGCTTTGCTGCGTTTCTCCTGAGTTTTCCATTCGTGTGTTCCAACAGGAAACATGTAGCATATCAACATGAGAGGGCCCCAAAGCTTAGTTCTTCAGCCTTTGCACTCTAAGCCGAATAGATAATAATAATAAAACCTGGCAATTGTCATTGACCTCTATGAAATCTTCTGTAGCCATAATTTGTTCCGTAGTCTTTGCTTTCTGCAGGACACTTTATACTGCGGACATCTGTTCTTGTAACAGAAGGCGTTCAAGCTGAAAGTAGGCCCTTGCCTTGGAAAGAAGCAAGTGACAAAGCCCTGTCAGTTTCTCATGAACTCTTTCAACCCTGTCATGAATCTTTTTTTTTTGTGCCCTGAGTTTTTACACTAATCTCTCTTTTCTGCAGAAACCTCTGTACTGCCAATCATGCGGTGGTTTTGTTTTCATCCATCCAGCTGTCATCTAGAATCCGTCTGTTTTGTGAGGCCAACAAAACCATGTGCAGAGTGGTGCCCTGCGCACAAAATGAGTAAGTAGGAAGGTTTTTTCTTTCCCTTTCCTTTTTAATGTGAGCACATTTTTTTTCTTTCCGTTCAGGAAACATACACCAAATTAGTTTCCAAACTGATCATTTCTTCCTTATGATGTGAGTTAAGCATGTTCCCATCCTTCCAAACACTTTTGTATTATGGAACGCTTTACCGGATTGCTTCCTTCTTGATGTTTATGAGGCTCCTGCCTTTTATGATGCTCCAAGTAAATAATCCTTCATCCTGCTTTAGAAGGTATGGGAAAATGTGGACCTTTCTTCTAGAATATATGTTGACCATTTGAAAACAACTCAAATCTCTTATTGGCTATGTCTCCGAAAAAGGTATTAGCAAACATCCTAAGGATGGTTGCTAATCAATAGTCTGTATCATAACTAGTTTTCATTAGGAAAGTCCAGTTTGACTATGTTTTTTTCCTCTGAGGAAGAGGGTAAGAATCCATGGATATGTGTAATAAAAAATTCTCTCTGGTGCATGTGTTCCTTTGAGTATTAGAGGATTCAGGGGCCGACCAGACTGCTGAAAAAAGGGGCCGCCTGCAGCCACCCCTTCATGCCGGACTCGGGCCACAGCAACTACTCTGCTTTTCACAGCGCAAAAGGAGCGTAAAAAGAGCTTCTTTTTGTGCCTGGAAGGATGCCCCTAGCTGCTGGCTCCGGCTTTTCCGTGTTCCTTTGATGCTGTGCCATGTAACGCAGGCACCAGAGGAGGCTTGTGATGTGGAAGTGGCATGCGGCGGCTCCACAGCCTGAGGTGAAGTTGGGGTGTGCATCATGGCCCAACTCCCACCCAAGGCTGGCCTTTCCCACCAATCTGAACAGCCCCTCATGTGGGTTTACAAGTGTCAAGGAGGTATATTTTTATCCAGCCTTGTCAGCCTCTGTGTGTCAACACATGAAAGTCATTAGAGTTGCCTGGGAATATCGGGTGTTCATCCTTGCTTTGCCTCTCTCTCTCTCTCTCTTATGCACAACTCACAAGAGAGAGAGAGAGAGAGAGAGAATGAGTTCAAGCAACCTGCTCTTTTCTTTACTAAATTCAATACCACACAATATTCAGTCAATCAATTTTATTTATGATCTTCTACGAAAGTAAAGCATCCAGTATTTAATTTGTCTATTTAAACTTAACCAATATTATGAGTCATTTCAAATAATCAGAGGATTAACTTGTGTGTATTTTTTATACACCTAATTGTATGAAACTAATTATTTCATATTTTTCATCACTTTTAATAGTTACACCTAGAAAGACACATATAAAGTATGCTTCTTGTGTTGAGCCTGGGGATTTTATTCCTGGAGATTACAGCCTTACTTCAGCAGACAACAAATACTTTCACTACATGGCTGGTTCTTGCGATACTGATAACTGCAACACAATTCCTGACGGTAAGTTTCTGCATCTCTCTGGAAACTACTCTGTGTTTTGCACTGCACCATCTGTTCCTTTAGAAGAGATACAAAACCGGATAGCAATATTTCTCTGCAACCTCAAGCCAGTTACAATGAGAGGATCCATTGTGTTATTGGATCCAAAGTGTTTTTCCCTGTGCTCTATGGAAAATAATTTAGAAATGGTTTTTTGTGGGTTTTTCGGACTCTGTGGCCATGTTCTAGCAGAGTTTCTTTCTCGACATTTAGAAATGATTTAGAGGCTGTACATAAATGTTGGCATCAGGGCGAATTGGGAGTGTTGTGACCGCACACCACACACCCTGACTTATGATTATACGTGATCCCTCCTGAGCACATATAGAATATTACAGAAGTATATTAAGAGAATTGTTATATTATCCATTGCCAGCAACAAAATTAGTTCAACTTGGTAAGACAAGATGGAATTCAACAAGTTATTTAGGGCATAATTCAACATCCAACATAAAATCAAGGTCTCATATTCAGATATTTCAATCTAAACATGACAAACAAACAGAACGAAAATATGCATCGGCCACTGATTGAAAGCAAAAGACAATGGAAAATTGTGCACTTATTTAATCACAAGTCAGATAGCTTACAAATAACAGAAAAAGAATTCTGTTTCAAGTTAAAGAAAAACTATAAAGAAATGGCTCAACCAATTGCCAAGTGAAATATAGCTGATATATTGGGGGTAGGTGGTGGAGTGAACATGAGGGTTCCCCCCCCTCTTTTTCTTTCTTTCTTTCCTTTCCTTCTTTTTTTTCCTTTTCTTTTTCTTCTTCTTCTCCTTCCTTCTTCTTTTCTATTTCTTACTCTCTTTGTTATCTCAGTTTATAATTAAAATAAATAGGTTAGCAGGGTTGTGAAAAAAGTTCAGTTAACCGGATTGAATTTTACTATGCTATAATATGTTTGAATATTAAGACAAGACTAAAGATGGTAAAATGATGTATTATGCATTTGTACAACCAATAAAAAAATAAAAAAATAAAAAAGGAGCCGCTTTTGGCTGCAGAAAGGCCAGGAAAGGGGCAGCGTCCCATCACCCCTTTGGCACTGTGTGCACAGCCCCATAGTCAGCCCTAATAAACCCACAATTTGGAGTCTTATAACTAGCCACTAGGAAATGAGAAGAGGCCATTCAAAGCTAAGGCTGTTGCTTTGTCTTGCTTGGGAAACTAAACAGTAAATGTAATGGCAAAGAGTAACTCAAGGATAGTTTAATAGAAATGCAGGGTTTGTTAATATTGTTTAGCGATGTTGGCCTTGATGTACTGTAAATCCAAGTGAGGTTATTGCCTCACGCAGGGAATGCTCCATTTCAGGGGGACAGATAGTAGAAACATCCAGGATATTCCTTCTTGTATTCTGCCCCTTCCTCTCTTTTGGATGACAGTGTAGTATATGTGCCATGATCCTATCAGGATGTAAATTTCTGGCTCATTATGTAAATTTCATGTGGCAAACCTCACACTTCTTGATTGAAGAATCAAGAAACCAAAGTTCTGAACATTGAACAAAGACTGGTGTGATTTCTTCATATGTCTATGTTCCTGTCTAGCAAAAAGAAACTAGCTTAATGGCTCTAATATCCTGGAAGACTGTATCTGATTTCCAGGACTGAAAGAAGACCCAAATACAACGCACTCAGCTTCTCTACATGGAACGAGGAGGTTTATTTACACTTTCTTGAAAATGCTACGGACAGATGAAATACTTAGTGAACCAGTCACAAAAGCAAGCACTTCCCTAAAAAAGTATAGGACAACACTGAAACAAGAACCATAGTCATGATTCCTAGCTGCATGCTCCAAGGATCCTTTGGTTTTGGGAAACTGAAAGCAGATGGACCTTTCTTTTCCTAAGAACTCACCAAGAGACAACTGAAGACCAAACTATATCATTAGTTATGAAAACTGAGAGGGATTCAGTTCCTAACCATGTTGTTTGATTTTGACAGTGCCAAATCATAAGGAGCTTCCCTTGAATGGTCTGCAGTGTCCGGCTTGCTTTGCCAATGGCACAGGAGTCTGTGCGGGCAGAAAGACTGTCAATTGTCATGAGAATGAGACAATGTGCATAGACTTTGATGGTAGATTGTCAGCCAGTAAGTAAAACTGCCTCAAAGATATTGGGGGGGGGAGAGTTATTCCCAGAAGATGGTTAAGCTTTATCTTGCTTCGTAATTGGTTTCTAGCTGTGCAAAGTGTATATTGTATACTGATGTGTGCAATGCATAATTAGAACAGCAAAGAAAAATAGTATATTATGCATAGAAAATTAGACATTTCTATCCATTTTTTAAAAGCTATTTAACTACATTAAAAGCATAGCAACAAAACCATTAAAAACAGAGTAAGAAACAAAAAGTAAAAATGCAAGAACAGTATAGTAGTTTGAATGTTGGATTACAACTCTAGAGTCCAGGGTTCGAATCCCCACTTGGACTTGAAAGCCATTGGGTGTCCTTTGCAAATCACATTCTCTCCGTCTCAGGGGAAGGCAATTACAGACCTCCTCTGATGAAATCTTGCCAAATTAACTCCATTGATTCACTTATAGATGTTTGCAAAGGAGACGGAAGGCCATTAGTAATGATCAGAGCTACTCCTATTGCTGCTGCTGCTGCTGCACACTCCTTTGTGCAATATAGATTGTTGCTGATGTGGAATCCTCTTTTCTCATCAGGGTTACTCAACACTAAAACACACACACACACACACACAGAGGCCCTTTCCTGAATGGTTTGGTATATTCTTTTTAATGCCTAGTGCAGTATATGGCAGTGCGGGGGGGATGATGGGAGCCCAGTATAAACAACAGTGGAAGCCTTTCCTGAGTCAGTGGAGCCTCAGTAACTGCCCTTAATTATATTAACATGACTCTTTTTCTCTTGCAGTTATTCCCGGGCCTAAAGCGGTAACTTTGAAAGGCTGTGCAACGAAGGACTTTTGTAGACTTAAAACAGGTTTAAATTTACTTGTGAAAGGTATGCTCAGTGTTAACTTTTACCGAAAAGAATGCGTTGAGGCTCTAGAATCCCCCTCTGACCTTAGCTCCGAAGAGTAGAGAAAGAGAAGAACAACTCCCGCTTTCCGTTTGTGGGTTGGTGAGAAGCCATTGTGGTCCTAGGGTTCAGAGCAGAGGAGCTGCCTGCTCTTGGAGGAGGGTGAAGGGGATGTGAAGGGGGCCTAAAGAAGGCGGATCACTGGAATCTGGGAGTTCTGGAAAAATCAGATATGATGTATCCATTCAATGTCTTTGGAATCATGATCAAAATAAATAGATGCATCATTTAATTTGTGCTCTGTGTCCTTCAAGAGAAAAATAGAGTTGAAAATGGAAATGCACACACCCTTTTATTCTATACTGTAATATGATTCCTGCAGAGTTTGTAGTGTTTCTTCCTGACCAAAACAGAGGGAATGGAGAATGGAAGTGGTCTTGACCTATTCATATCCTGATTATCAGACATTAGTTCCTGCACAGATTTTTCCCCTCTGTAAAGATAAACCAAGTGTATAGATTTATTATGATCTACTGATCAAACATCACAAACATGAATCAACAAACATCACAATAAACCAGGTGTATTTGGGCCAAAACCTGAAGTTACTGAAGCATAAGTAGTGCTTGCAGTTGTGCTGCAAAATTGCATTCTCACATTAACATGGTTCAAAGGTCATCTCAACAAGTCATGTCCTGCAGCTGATAGTTTAAGGCTTTAATTGGACTCTGACATTCCTTGACTACAAGAAACTTATGACATTAATGGGGACACTGTAAGTTGACAGGCAATTGAGACGCACATAGTAACAATAAACATTTTTATTAAAGAGACTTCCATCCTCTGTAAACTCCAGACAATGTTACAAGACTTCCATGTTGGCTGAACGCTGAACAAAAACAGTCCACTTAGAGGTTGAGGATACACCGTATCTCAGTTATTGTGGCACATCTCCATTCATTCCTGCAAAAGCCATACTTAGATATTGCTAGCAGTGTACTGTATTAGCAAATCTGAAAGTCCCACAGATCAAATAGAAGTTTCTGTGCTTATTCCATTCTTGGACAAGGCATTCAAAGCATATCCTGACTTTAGACCTCAAGGTTTGTGGGTGACAGAATCTATGCAAAATTAGATTCCAGATATAATTCTATCTGACCTTAGGTCTGGTTTTGGCACCAAGATGTCCTTGGTAACCTTCACAGATTACTATTCACAGAGCTGCTAGGTTTTCAAAAACAGCAATATGGAGCATATGAAAGTCATGACATGCAGAGTTGACATTCAGCTGGCAACAAATCCTATTCTTGTCATACTGGAGCATCATGATGCCCTAGACGCTGCACCCTGACTCTTTATGCCACTCTGTACAGGCTCTGCACTAACGAAATACACAAAACATTGATACCTTTACTGGCCCAAAAAAAAAAAAAAGGAACAAAATACACTGGCTTCTTCATCAGGCACAGATGTTGAAAATCATGCAGGAGAGTTGTGCCAGAGTGCTGGCCAATGTTTGAGCATCATTTGTATACTCTGGTTGTTCTTCATTTGGGATAATGGAGCAAAATTAATAGAGTTTTTAGCTGGAAATACATAACAGTCCTAAGGGGGAATTTGTCCTTATATTTGTGGGATGACACTTCCAAAGACCTATTGAGGGGTTACATGTTTATACAACTGGACTATATTTCTTTCTCTTTAGATCAGGAATGGGCACCATGCAGCCTTCCAGATGTTGTTGGACTGCAGCTACAAGCACCTCACACCATTGCCTTTGTTTCCAAACTCAACCTAGAGTTTTAGTCCGATATCTGTATTCTGCTCTGGTCAGGCCCCACCTGGAATATTGTGTCCAGTTCTGGGCACCACAATTCAAAAAGGACATTGAGAAACTGGAGCGTGTCCAGAGGAGGGCGACTAAAATGGTGAAGGGTCTGGAAACCATGCCCTATGGGGAACGCCTTAGGGAGCTGGGGATGTTTAGCCTGGAGAAGAGCAGGTTAAGAGGTGATATGATATCCTGTTTAAATATTTGAAAGGATGTCATGTTGAAGAGGGAGCAAGCTTGTTTTCTGCTGCTCCAGAGAACAGGACTTGGAACAATGGATGCAAGCTACAGGAAAAGAGATTCCACCCGAACATTAGGAGGAACTTCCTGACACTAAGGGCTGTTCGACAGTGGAACGCACTCCCTCGGAGGGTGATAGAGTCTCCTTCCTTGGAGGTCTTTAAACAGAGGCTGGATGGCCATCTGTCAGGGATGCTTTGATTGAGAGTTCCTGCATGGCAGGGGGTTGGACTGGATGGCCCTAGTGGTCTCTTCCAACTCTACGATTCTGTGATTCTATGATTCTATGATCATTTGGAAGCCTAGATGATTTCTACTCATGCTTTAGAACAGAGCCATTCTCCAGCAGTAAGATGAGCCCAAGAAGGGTCTGATTTCTTCAGATTAAGTTCTGAAGGGATAAAATAACCCTCACTCAGAGAAGTATGGATCCAGTAATGCAATTGGCTCCCAAGAGGTAGAGATTATAGGAAAGAGAAAATGGCATTAGGTACAAATTGCTCTCTTCAGAGTCAAATTCCCATAACCCAAATGGTGCAACTAAGGATGATTGAATGAAGCCACGTTCTGTCCAAATTTCATTGAGTACCAGATTTCAACATGAAGACTGAACATCCAGTTTGAACATGGAGATTTACTGTCATAGGACTTTTGGGAAAACACCCACACTTTATTTTTGTAGCCTCCTACGCCCCAATGAACTGCTTATTCCCAGCTATTGCCTTTAGGCACCTCCCTTTGCCCTATAAAATCTTTGGGAAAAGCCTGATATTGCTATCAGCTGCCTTTTGTGATCCGAATTCACTGTGATTCCTGCCTTGATCTCAGACTCAGCAAAGCTATGAAGGCACTACTGAGCATTTCCCTCTTCTTGGCCATCATTGCTCCAGGTGAGTAGCAACCAGAAACTCAATAATATTCCTCTCATGGTCACCATCAGAAAGGAAATAGTTACTTGGTTCATAGCAAGTCAGTTGAGAAAGCAATAGATTCCAACTCTTCAGCATCTTTTTTAAAGAGCAGTTTTGGAGACTTTGCAGAAAATTGAAAATGCTGAGGTGCCACCATTTAATGAGAGATCACCATGTCACCCTCCCTGCATTGTGTTACTTTTTGTCCTGCGTGATTTTTGAAATGCATTCAGCTAGCTTTAAGTCTCCTGAGTAACAAAGAACTTTGTTGGGATCCCCCTCCATTGCCCAAACTCATACTATGGGCTGCCATTGGCACCTTAGTCTAGCACATCCCTTGAGAATGGTCACCCTGCCACACTATTTGCCTTGTTTTAGAGGACCCTCTTGTTTGATGTCTCCAAGATCAGACTGAGGTTTCTTACAGACCTCCTCTGGCACCTAACCTACATGTCTGGAGCTTTACCTCCACACTCCTCTCAGCAGGACCTATCTTGCGACTTCCTTTGCCAAGACCACTTGCGTTGCCACATTTGCTCCTGATTTATTCTGTTTTGCTTTCAGGTTTTGTCTTCTTGGATAGAGATTGCTTTGCTGCGTTTGCTCCTGAGCATTTCCATTCTGTGGTTCCAACAGGAAACATGAAGAGGGCCCCAAAGCTCTACGTTCTCTAAGCAGAAACACTGGCAATTGTCATTTACCTCATGAAGCCTTCTTTGTAGCACTAATGTTTTTTCAGTAGCCTTTGCTTTCTGCAGGACCACATTTATTCTGCAGTGCATGTTCTCACCTTGTAACATGAATGACATCAAACATGAAGGAGGTCCCTGAGCCTTGGAAAGAAGCAATCGAGACGTTTGGGCTCAAGTAAAAAAGCCCTGTCAATTGTCATTAACCCTCTCAATCCTGTCATGGATTCCTCCTTTTTGTGGCACTGAGTTTTTACAATAATCTCTCTTTTCTGCAGGGGAACCTCTGCGCTGCAATACATGTGGTAGTCAATTTCTTTATCCAACCAGCTGTCAAACAGAAACAAGTCAGTATTGTAAAGCCAACCAAAAGATTTGCATGAGTGGTGTTCTGAGCACAAATATGAGTAAGTAGGAAGGTTTTTCTTTCCCTTTCCTTTTTCATGTGTGCGTTGTTGTTGTTTTTAGTTCAGGAAAACATACACCAAATTAGGTTTCCAAACTGATTCTTCTTCCTGCATGAATGAGAGTTAAGAAATGTTCCCATCCTTCTACATCTTTTGTATGCATGGAACGCTTTACAGGATATTGCTTCCTCTGTGACTTTTATGATGCTCCCAAGTAAATATTCCTTCATCCGGCTTTAGATAGCATGAGAAAATGTGGACCTTTCTTCTAGAATAGATGTTGACCATTTTGAAAACAACTCAAATAACTTTATGTGCTATGTCTCCGAAAAAGCTATTAGCAAACATCCTAAAGATCGTTGCTATCAATAGTGTGTATCGTAACTAGTTTTCGTTAGCCCTGGTTAGCCGTAGCCCTGATCTTTGCTTTTCACAGTGCAAAAAGGAGCAGCAACAATCAGCTTCTTTTTATGCCCTGGAAAGGGTGCCGTAGCCGCTGGTGCATGGCTTTTCCATGCTCCTTTGGTGCTGTGTCATGTAGACGCAGCACCAGAGGAGCGCTGTGATGTGGAGTGGCATGCGGCACCTCGACAGCCTGGAGGCCAAGTCGGGGTGTGCATCATGTGCGCCGATTCCACCCCAAGGCCACCCCTTCCCACCAATGTGAACAGCCCTTCAGTGTGGGTTTACAAGGGTCAAGGAGGAATATTTCTTATTCATGTTTCTGCCTTTGCTTAAATGGGCTTAGAAACCCTTGTCAGCCTTTTGTGGTCAACACATGAAAGTCTTACAGTTGCCTGGGGATATTGGGTGGTTCATCCTTGCCTTTACACCTTCTCTCTCTCTCGCCCTCTCTTTCTTTCTCTCTCTCTCTCTCATGCACAACTCACAAGAAAGAAAGAGACAGAGAATGAGTTCAAGCAACCTGCTCTTTCCTTTACTAAATTCATTACCATACAATATTCAATCAATCGTTTTATTTATGATCTTCTACCAAAGTAAAGTATCCGGTATTTAATTTGTCTATTTAAACTTAATAATCAGTATTATGAGACATTTCAAATAATCAGATGATTAACTTGTGGGTTTTTTTCCATACACCAACTAATTATTTCATATTTTTCATCACTTTTTATAGTTGCCAATAAGATGATTTTAAAGTTTGCTGCTTGCAAAGCAGCCGGGGCAGTTATTCCAGGAGATTACAGCCTTACTTCAGAAAACAACCATTACCTTCATTTCCTTGCTGATTCCTGCAATACTGATAACTGCAACCCAGTTCCTCAGGGTAAGTTTCTGCATCTCTCTGGAAACTACTCTGTATTTTGCACTGCAACATCTGTTCCTTTAGAAGAGATACAAAACTGGATCCAAAGTGTTTTTGCCTATGTTCTATAAAAAACAATTTAGAAATGATATAGTCAATCCTTCTAAATCCACAATT
>NC_056530.1:19956825-19959502 GCF_019175285.1 Sceloporus undulatus
ATCCCTTGAGAGTGGTCACCCTGGCACACTATTTGCCTTGTTTTAGATGACCCTCTTGTTTGATCTCTCCAAGATCAGACTCAGGTTTCTTACAGACCTCCTCTGGCACCTAACCTACATGTCTGGAGCTTCACCTCCGCACTCCTCTCAGCAGGACCTATCTTGCGACTTCCTTTGCCAAGACCACTTGCATTGCCACATTTGCTCCTGGGTTCTTCTGTTTTGCTTTCAGATTTCCCTTCTCGGATAGAGATTGCTTTGCTGCGTTTGCTCCTGAGTATTTCCATTCTGTTGTTCCAACAGGAAACATGTATTATATCAAACATGAAGAGGGCCCCAAAGCTCTAGATTCTTACAGCCTTTGCACTCCAAGCAAAAACCCTGGCAATTGTCATTGACCTTATGAAGCCTTCTTTGTAGCACTAATGTTTTTTCAGTAGCCTTTGCTTTCTGCAGGACCACCTTTATACTGCAGGACATGTGGTCGCCTTGTAACATGAATGACGTGAAACATGAAGGAGGTCCCTGAGCCTTGGAAAGAAGCAATCGAGACGTTTGGGCTTAAGTTAAAAAGCCCTGTCAATTCTCATGAACCCTCTCAATCGTGTCATGGATTCCTCTTTTTTTGTGGCACAGAGTTTTTACAATAATCTCTCTTTTCTGCAGGGGAACCTCTGCGCTGCAATAGATGTGGTAGTCAATATCTTTATCCAACCAGCTGTCAAATAAAATCAAGTCGGTTTTGTAAAGCCAACCAAAACATTTGCATGAGTGGTGTTCTGAGCACAAATATGAGTAAGTAGGAAGGTTTTTCTTTCCCTTTCCTTTTTCATGTGTGCATTTTTTTTTCATTTCAAGAAAACATACACCAAATTAGGTTTCCAAACTGAATCTTCTTCCTGCATGAATGAAAGTTAATAAATGTTCCCATCCTTCTACATCTTTTGTATGCATGGAACGCTTTACAGGATATTGCTTCCTCTGTGATTTTTATGAGGCTCCCAAGTAACTATTCCTTCATCCGGCTTTAGAAGGCATGAGAAAATGTGGACCTTTCTTCTAGAATACATGTTGAACATTTTGAAAACAACTCAAATCTCTTTATGTGCTATGTCTCCGAAAAAGGTATTAGCAAACATCCTAAGGATGGTTGTTATCAATAGTGTGTATCATAAATAGTTTTCATTATGAAGTCCAGTTTGGGGATAAAATGTTTTTTTTCCTCTGAGGAAGATACTAAGAATCTATGGATATGTGTAATAAAAAATTCTCTCTGGTGCATGTGTTCCTTCTTGAGTATTTAGAGGATTCAAGGGCTCAACAGACCACCAAAAAAGGGGTGCCTTTCAATGCTGAATCGGGGCCACAGCAACTACACTCCACAGCCCTGATCTCTGCTTTTCACAGTGCAAAAAGGAGCAGCAAAAAACAGTTTCTTTTTATGCCCTGGAAAGTGACACATCCGCTGGCACATGGCTCGACGTCCTGGGAGCAAAGTTGGGGCATGAGTCATGTGGACGCCATGCTTTGACTGCACCTCAAGGCCAGCCTTTCCAACCAATCTGAACAGCCCCTCATTGTGGGTTTACAAGTGTCAAGGAGAAATGGCGCGATACAGACCGCCCAAAAAAGGGCGGTCTCCTGCCGCCCTGGTTTCCTGCGTTAGGGAGCAACAAAAAGAACTTGCAAAAAGCTGGTTCTTTCTGTAGTGCTGTTGTGACAGTGCAAGGTGCCAATGGCGCACTTGTGGCATCACAAAGGCACTGGGACATGTGGACACTACGCCATTCTGACGTTCCCGTCACTTGGTAGGGGTGAGGCTGGTATGGACAGCCAATCCCTAGCCGTGACGGAGGCAGAGCAAAGCCCATTTAAATTAGGCCAATATTTCTTATTCGTGTTTCTACTTTTGCATAAATGGGCTTAGAAAACCTTGTCAACCATCGGTAGTCAACACATGAATGTCACTAGAGTTGCCTGGAGATAAAGGTTGGTTCATCCTTGCCTTTGCACCTCTCTCTCTCTCTCTCTCTATCTCTCTCATGCGCAACTCACGAGAAAGAGAGAGAGAGAGAGAATGAGTTCAAGCAACCTGCTCTTTCCTTTACTAAATTCATTACCATACAATATTCAGTCAATCAATTTTATTTATGATCTTCTACCAAAGTAAAGCATCCAGTATTTAATTTGTCTATTTAAACTTAATAACCAATATTATGAGACATTTCAAATAATCGGATGATTAGCTTATGTGGGTTTTTTTTTCCTTACAGCAAATAATTATTTCATATTTTTCATCACTTTTAATAGTTTCTTCTGACATAGATGTATTGTATGCTACTTGCCACGAGACCGGGAACATTATTCCAGGACATTACAGCCTTTCTACATTAGATGAGAAATACTTTCAATACAGGGCTGATTCCTGCAATACTGATAACTGCAACCCATTTCCTGAGGGTAAGTTTCTGCATCTCTCTGGAAAGTTCTCTGTGTTTTGCACTGCACCATCTGTTCCTTTAGAAGAGATACAAAACCGGATGGCAATATTTCTCTGCAACCTCAAGCCAGTAAAAATGAGAGGATCCATTGTGTTATTGGATCCAGAGTGTTTTTGCCTGTGCTCTATGAAAAACAATTTAGAAATGATATAGTCAATCCTTCTAAATCCACAATT
>NC_056530.1:19959527-19971881 GCF_019175285.1 Sceloporus undulatus
ACAATTTGGACGTCTTATACCTAGACGCTAGGGAATGAGAAGAGAGCATTCAAAGGTGTTACTTTGTCTTGCTTGGGAACACTAAACACGACAGAGAGAGCCTGCTCATAAATGTAATGGCCAAGAGTACCTCAAAGGATAACTTGAATAGAAAACTCCGGGTTGGTTAATATTATTCAGGGATGTTGGCCTAGTTGTACTGTACAACCATCCAAGTGAGGTTTATGCCTCATGCAAGATACTTCATTGCAGAGGGGACAGAACAATAATAGAAATATCCAGGATATTCCTTCTGAGTATTCTGCCCTTCCTCTCTTTGGATGACAATGTAGAGAAAGAAGACCGAAATAACACAATGCACTGAGGTTTTGTACATGGAACACAAGAAGGTGTGTTGACTTTCACCTCAGGATATAACCACAACCATTGTTGTTTGATTTGACAGTTCCAGATCATTCTCATTATCACATTAATGGGCTGCTTTGTCCGGCTTGCTTTGCCAATGGCACAGGAAACTGTGAGAGCGAATTACAAGGTTGATTGTCGTCAGGGTTGAGACAATGTGCATAGACTTCGCTGGTAAATTGTCAACTCGTAAGTAAAACTGTGTTGCAAATGGAGCGGGTTTGTTCTCAGAACGATGGGTCAGGCTTTATGTTGCTTTGTACATTGGTTTCTAACTGCGCAAAGTTATATTGTATACCGATGGGTGCACATGTATAATTAGAAAAGCAAAGAAAAATGTATATATGCATAGAAAATTAGACAGTTCTATCCATGTTAAACAGCTATTTAACTACATTAAACAGCATAGCAACAAAACTATTAAAAAAACAGAGTAAGAAGCAAAAAGTAAAAAAAGTGGTTTGCAGCTTATATTACGACTCTTCGGTCCAGGGTTCGCGTCTCCACTTGGCACACGGAAACCTCTGGGTGTCCTTTGCCAACTCACCATTCTCTCAGGAGTTTATCAGAACACGGGAAGAAATTGGAAGTATAATGATATGCTGAAGTAATTCAATAAGAACCAAATATATGAGTAGAGTTCAGTTAGAAACAACTAAAAAATTAGATATATGATTGAGGGTAGTCAGTAGCTTAGGGAAGGCATTATATAGTATAGGACTCAGTGATATATATAAAGATTTTATATGATGTTATTAGACTATATTTTTTATATAAGGATTGCACACTGCTTGTTTTGTCATGTTTTTAAAATGTTTAATAAAATATTAAAAAAAATAATCCAATGGCAATCTGAACACAATCATGGGTTTAATGTTATTGCGTGATCGGACTACCCACATGCCATTTTTGGCAATGGCAAGCTATTTTCGGGGCAATGAGAAGTCAGTCGAATGCAATGGGAATTCACGTAAATTCGCTGAACCTAGCGAATTCGCATGAATGCATTCTACCCCAGTTTCTTTTCATTCCAAACTTAATAGAGGAATTCTTCCCGTGTGATAAACTCCCGTTTGATTCACTTATAGATGTTGCAAAGGAGACCGAAAAGCACGGAAGGCCATTAGTAATGATCAGAGCTGAGCTATCCTATTGCTGCGCTGCTGCTGCTGCCACACTCCTCTGTGCAATACAGATTGTGGCTGATGTGGAATCTCTTTTCACATACAGGTTGATCCAATACTAAAACACACACACCCACACACACACACTGGCCTTTCCTGAATGGTTTGGTATATACTTTTTAATGCCTTGGAGTATATGGCAGGGGGGAGTGATGGGAGCCCCTATAAACAACAGTGGAGCCTCTCCTGAGGCAGTGGAGCTCAGTATCTGCCCTAGTTATATTAACATGCTCTTTTTTCTCTGCAGTTCGTTTATGGGAGTAATGAGGTAACTTGAAAGGCTGCGCAACAAAGGACTTTTGTAGACTTGCCAAAAGGTGCAAATAAAAACTTCTGAACACATAGGCCTCAATGTTAAGGTTTTACCGAATGGAATGCGTTGATGCTACGACTAGGGTTCAGAGCAGAGGAGCTCCCTGCTCTTGGCGGAGGGTGAAGGGGATGTGAAGGGGGCCTAAAAGAAGGTGGATCACTGGAATCTGGGAGTTCTAGAAAAACCAGAACATGTGTATCCATTAAATATCTTTTGAATCAAGTAAAATAAATAGATGCAGCATTTAATTTGTGCTCTGTGTCCTTCAAGAGAAAAACAGGGTGAAAATGGAAATGCATACACCCCTCTTTATTCTATAGTGATTCCTGCAGGTTTTCTAATGTTCTTTCTGACCAAAAGCACAGGGAATGGAGAATGGGGCTGGTCCTGACATATTCATATCCTGATTAGTCCATGTTAAAACTGCTGAAATCCTCCCTGCCGTGTCTGTAGGCGGCTGAGTCTGCCCGCCATTGTACCCATCGTAGCATTGCCACTTCCTGTGTGAAAGTAACAGCGCCCACAGAGCGAGCAAGGGCATGCATGCCATGGTTCACCATGACTAAGCCTATATCCTAATTTAACTGAATTTGGACATGAAATATAAGCATGATGGGGGGGGGGACCTGATACAGGTATAGGTGATGCCCAGGCATCAACTGTTACCAGGGATCCTACAGAGCTTCCTTGGGTGTGAAACATCAGGACTCTGTGGGCAAAAATGTGCTCCTTTTGTGTTCATGCACTGCAGCTTTTCGGCATTTCTTTGGTTCTGTGTCATTTGGACGCAGTGCCAGAGGAGTACAGTACTTGTGATGCACCCACCATATGTTGGGGCATGCGGTGTCCATGCTGGCATGGGGGCGGAGTCAGGGCATGGACACCAACATCACCAACTCTCGCCCCATGCGGCCTTTATGTCCGGTCTGTCAAGACTATATCTTCCTTGGCTTGTTTTCTCTAAATGGATACACACACAATTCTATAGGAAAGAGGCCCATGCAAAGCTGTACCTTCTGGAAATAACACAGAAATAACCACAGAAAACAAGACATGGTGAACAGTCTATTACAAATCAACAACTACTTGTGTCACAAAAAACTAACATCTTCCCCAATACAGGGTCCCTCCTCCAATTATGTTGAACTAAACATTCCCTTCATACCCATCTTGGTGGTTCTGTCAGTGTGATAGGAAATTGTAGTCCAACCTCATCTGGAGGGCGTTTCTGAAATTCAACAAGATCCACGGTTTTGCTTTTTAGAATTTATATTTAAAAAAATATTTCAAGCCATGGATGCTTGAATGATGGATTTTTAAAATATGGATTAGGAAGGCTGACTGTATAATTAAAGTTTCTGACAAAACTCTCAGCAGTTGTTTCCATGAGTTCCCATCAAGAACTGGAATCCCCATGGATTATATAAATCCTTATTATTATTATATTGTGATTATCTATTATTATTATTATTAGATAGTGTACGTGCACAATCATCATCCTCCCTTGGCACTTTCTCCACACTCAAAAGGCTTGCCCAGTCTGATTGGCTTACTAGTGTCTACTGTAAGAATTACATGCCTTTGGCATAATACCTGGCACCTCATTATCCTTCCAAGAATAATGGGCACCATATCAAGAGAGAGCAAAAAGAAAACAAACAAATCCATGTCCAAGAGGTGCCTGAATTCTTTTGGCATCAATGTCAAGCGCATCACAATCCCTGGCACACTGTTTCTCACTCCAGTGAGCCCTTCAAGCTTGACTGGCGGGATTGGTGCATTGCTCTAGGCATTTGGGGCATGCCTCCAAGAATCCATACAGCAAAAAGCTCAAACAGATAGGAAGATGATCGATGATAGATAGATAGATAGATAGATAGATAGATAGGCAGCCAGTGGTCAGAGTGGTTTGAGAGGTAGATTAGGACTCCTGATTGGGGATGATGGCAATTATAGTCCCAGCCATTGGGAAGAAGTCCCAAGTTGCGAGCAGCCAGCTAGTCTACTGTCACATTCCACTACATTGATAGGACTTGTAGCCCAACATCCAAATACTAATCAGGAACAGCTGACCCCTGTCTAAGAAAAACACTAGTAGTGGGTCACCCAGAAGCCACAGCCAGGTCCTGTGATCATGGCAACTCCCCGAGCTACAGTCCAACATGGCTTTTACCGACATATTACAACTACCATTACTGTAGTTTAGAGCAGATGTGGGCATCTTGCAACTCTCTGGTTGTTGTTGGAGTGCAGCTCCCAGCATTCCTCACACATTGGTCTTGTTCCTGAACTTTGTTTGGAGTATTAGTGAAATATCCTTTGGAGCGCCCACATGATTCCCACACTGTCTTCGAATTCAGCTGTTCTCAGGTTAGAAAGAGGGAACCCAATAGTGATTTGGTTTCTTCAGATTAAAGTCCTGGAAGATCATCCATCATCATCATCATCATCATCACTCATCCTCATCATCATCATCATCATCATCTCATCATCATCATCATCATCCATTCATTGCCATGGATCATGGGGGTTACATAAAAAGGATATAAAATACAGAATACCTGTAAAAGCATAACATTTACCATTCCAACACCCTGCCACCAACATGCCATAGGTACAGACTGATCTCTGAAATTCCCTAACCCAAATGGTGCAACTGAGGATGGCCTTGCATGGAAGCTACCTCCTGCCCAAAGTTCACTGGCTTCCAGATTACATATGGAGATTTAATACTACAGGGACATTTGGGGAATACACCCACACTCTATCTTTTTATGCCTTCCCGCAGTACTAAACTGGTTATTCCCAACTTTGGTCCTCAGGCTCTCCCTTTGGCATTAAAGCTTTCTAGAAAAAGACCATTGTAGCTACTCATTTACTTTCATGATCTAAATTGGCTGTGATTTCTACCTAGGGCCCTTATCAGATGAGTCTGGAAACTGGGCTCTTCAGCACATGGGCGGTTCGAATTCACGTTATTTCGCACATATCATCATACCTGGGAAGTCCCTCCGTTTTGCATGATTCAAATTGGCCAAATACGCATTCGCGCGAAGTGGCATATTCAGTGCAGATGTTTTGTCACACCGGTCTCAACATGCGGATTGGCCGATTCGTATCGGCCCCCTCGGCACCATGCTCCATGGTGCCCTCGCATGGGTTGCGACCTTAAATGCTTCCGGGGTTGAAAGGGGAGGTCACGTCATGACAGCCCGGTAAAACAGCTGGGGAGAGCCAGCTCATGCACATAAACAATCGCGTTACAACGTGCCCTCTCACATTCCTCTTGTTTCCTCTCCTACATTCCTGCTTTGTTTTAACCGTTACCATGACCTTTCCTTGCAACAAATTAGCAATGCCCGGGTTTACGTGTGGTGTGTGTGTGTGTGTGTGAGTATGTTTCTGGGGGGGGGGAGGAGCAGTTCCAGTGGCTGTCAAGAGGCCGGTGTCCATCTAAGGTATGGGGTGCTTTTTTCCTCCTCCCCTCCCGGCTTGGGATCCAAGCCCGGGGCTGCATCCGGCAGAGAACACAGGGCGGGGCCGCTAGATCGCGGCAATCGCCGCCGTTCCAACGCCTCCTCCCTCCTCTCCTCCTGTTTGAGAGGCAGCCTAGGCTGGCTCCCAAGCCGGGAGGAGGAGGAGGCGGCTGCTGGAACGCGTGTCCAGCGGTCCCCGCGCCTCTTCACTGCCTGGGACGCTTCCCTGGAAACGGGCAAGAGGAAAGACCACAGGAATAAAAATTGGAATCTGGGGGTCTTGGATGGAATTCAGGACTGGGTAGTCACACCAGACACTTCGCACTGAGATCGAACAGAGCCCAATCCAGGAATTTGCCAATCCCCTTTCAGCGCACTGGCCACACGCTCCAAAAGAGGAGCCAGTACGCATTCAGTTCGGCAACTCGCGCATTCACGTGGATGTCGGATTGGGCCATTCGAATCTGGTATGATGTATTGTGCGAAAATAACGTGAATCGCGACCGCCCAGTGCAGAAGACCCCCAGTTCCAGACTCATCTTGATAAGGGCCCCAGAACTCTGAAGACATTTCTGAGCGTCTGCCTGTTCTTCTCCATCATGGCTCCAGGGTGAATAGCAACCCAAACCTCCTATATTCTTCTTACGATCTCTAGAAGGGAATGGGCATACGTTAGGGCAGCCAGATGAAAAAGCAGTCAGTAGAGTCCCAAAAGAGGAAGTTGGACTTCTCAGGTACATCTTAATTGGCATTTTCAGAGCCGTTGCGGAAGAAGGTAGGCAGAAGTCTACCTTTCAATGAAAGATCTCCTTCACTGTGTTACTTCTTGTGCTGCATGGTTTTCAAAATTGCATGGGCCTTTTAATACTCTTCCAATGAGCATTCCCCCAAATCATTGCTATCGATTCTTTGGACCCTTAGTCCCCACAGTCTCGCATAGCCTTTGAGGTGGACACCCCGCCTTGTCTTCAATCCTAGATCTCTTCTCTTCCCATCTCCAAGATAAAACTTAGATTACCTGATACAGATCTACTCTGGCACCATCTCCATGTCCACAGCTTCGTTCTAAACTTATATATTTTTCCTATATCGATTTCTCGACTGTTGAATCGCTGGACTGCAGCTCTCCCAGCATTTCCACCATTGTTTTGTCCCCTAGCTCTGCTTGGAGTTTTTAGTGCCCTCATCTTGGAGGACCACACCAATCCCTACTCGGATTTAGAGCAGAACTGTTATTAGGTGGAAAGATGAGCCCACTGAGTTGTTGGCTTTTCCAGTTAAGTCCAAACATCTAAAATGAGGCCACTCAAAGAAGATGGGATCCAAGAAGCAAATGGACTCCCAGAGGGTTGATATTATGGGACAGGGAAATGGCATTAGGTATGAATTCATCTCTTGTGAAGCGGTTAATGCCCATAAACTCGCAATGGTTGCAAACTGCAGGATGGCAGTGACTGGACTGTGCCAGGAACGTTCAATGCGTTCACAGAAACCACAACGGGAAGATCTTCAATCATTGTGAGAATATGTGGAGACGAAAACAACCTACACGTTAACTCATGACGGTTATTTCCAGCTTCATGGTCTTCAGGCTCTTTTGCCCTGTGCCCTATAAAGGCTGCGTTTGAACCTTTTGCAGGACATCTCAATCAAAGCATCCCCAATGACACAGATAGCCAATCCCAGCACTCTGTGTGAAAAGACCTCTAAGGATAGGAGACGACCCACGACACTCGAGTGTTTCGCTGTCTCTGATCAAACCAACATCCTAAAGTTTGATGGGGGAATCTCTTTTGCCTGGAGGGCTTGCATCCATTGGCCTCCGGCGTCCTATAGTCCTCCTAGCAGCAGCAGAAAATCAAGCTTGCTGCCCTACCTCACAGTATGGGAACACCACCCTTGAACTATTAAAAAGGGAAATCATGGCATAAACATCACCTCTAAAAACCTTCTCGTCACCTAGCTGCCTTAGTCCCGTTCACTACATAGGACGCAATGGGTTTTACCCGAAACCTCGTCACCATTTTGAGTTGCCCTGCCTTTGGACACATCAGCCGTCCAGATTCTCAACATCCTTTTTTAAATTGTGGGCGCCCATGAACTCGGACCACATATACTTTGAAGTCCCAGCCACAGCCCTTGAGAGTGAGCACACCTGTTCAAACTCCTTGTGTTCAGCTACAGGAACTCTCTTGTTGCCTGTTCTCCAGGACCTGAGGGCCTGTACTTGATACAGACCTGGTTTAGCAATCACGCTTCGCCATGTCCAGAGCTAACCTTCTGTTCTCCTCTGAGCATACAGTTATCTGGTTAATTTAGTTGCCAGGACACAACTTGCGCATTACAACCTATTACTCACTATTCAAAAGTTAACTGTCAAGTTTCTGTCCTTCCTTTATAGGGATGTTTTGAATGAGCTGCGCTGAACTTGTTTCCATTACTGTCATTCAACAGGTTGAACATGAATGGTGTGTAACATGAAGAAGGGCCCCTGGAGTCCTTGGCATTAGGTACAAATTGGCTCTCTTCCAGAGTCAAATTCCCATAACCCAAATGGTGCACTAAAGGGATGGACTGAATGAAGCTAACTTCTGTCCAGGTGACATGGTGATCTCTCATTAAATGGTGGCACCTCAGCATTTTCAGTTCTCTGCAAATTCTCCAAAACTGTTCATTAAAAAAGATCCTGAAGAGTTGGAATCTATTGCTTTCTCAACTGACTTGCTATGAACCAAGTAACTATTTCCTTTCTGGTGACCATGAGAAGAATATGATTGAGTTTCTAGTTGCTACTCACCTGGAGCAATGATGGCCAAGTAGAGGGAAATGCTCAGTAGTGCCTTCATAGCTTTGGTGAGTCTGAGATCAAGGCAAGAATCACAGTGAATTCGGATCACGAAAGGCAGCTGATAGCAATATCAGGCTTTTCCCAAAGATTTTATAGGGCAAAGCGAGGTGCCTGAAGGCAATAGCTGGGAATAAGCAGTTCATTGGTGTGTAGGAGGCTATAAAAATAAAGTGTGGGTGTTTTCCCAAAAGTCCTATGACAGTAAATCTCCATGTTCAAACTGGATGTTCAGTCTTCATGTTGAAATCTGGTACTCGGTGGAATTTGGACAGAAGGTAGCTTCATTCAATCATCCTTAGTTGCACCATTTGGGTTATGGGCAGGGAACCGTCTAACTAAAAAGATTGCATATACAGCGCTGTGTAAATTTACAGCGCTTCATAAATAAAGGTTAATAATAATAATAATAATAATAATAATAATAATAATAATAATAATAAATGGGAATTTGACTCTGAAGAGAGCAATTTGTACCTAATGCAATTTTCTCTTTCCTATAATCTCTACCTCTTGGGAGCCATTTGCATTACTGGATCCATACTTCTCTGAGTGAGGGTTATTATAGCCCTCCAGGACTTAATCAGAAGAAATCAGACCCTTCTTGGGCTCATTTTACTGCTGGAGAATGGCTGTGTTGTAAAGCATGAGTAGAAATCATCTAGTCTTCCAAATGATATTGGACTAAAACTCTAGGTTGAGTTTGGGAACAAAGGCAATGGTATGGGATGCTGGGAGCTGCAATCCAACAACATCTGGAAGGCTGCATGATGCCCATCCATGATTGAAACATATAGAAATATTGTCCAGTTGTATAAACATGTAACCCCTCAAAAAGTCTTTGGAAATGTCATTCCAGAAATATAAGGACAAATTCCACCTTAGGATTGTTATGTATTTCCAGCTAAAAACTCTATTACTTTTGCTGCATGATTTTTAACATCTGTGCCTGATGAAGAAGCCAGTGTATTTTGTGCATTTTGGTTGGCCAGTTAAGGTATCACTGTTTTGTGGATGTTGTTATTGTAGAGCCTGTACAGAGCAGCACAAAGTGCCAGCCTGGGGGCAGTGTCTAGGGCATCATAATGCCATGTGCTGCTCCAGTATGACAAGAACAGGATTTGTTGCCAGCTGAATGTCAACCCTGCATGTCATGACTTTCAGCTGCCCCATATTGCTGTTTTTGAACACCAAGCATCTCTATGAATAGTAATCTGTGAAGGTTACCAAGGCCATCTTGGTCCCCAAACCAGACCTAAGGTCAGATATAACTACATCTGGAATCTAATTTTGCATAGATTCTGTCACCACAAACCTTGAGGTCTAAAGTCAGGATATGCTTTGAATGCCTTGTCCAAGAATGGAATAAGCACAGAAACTTCTATTTGATCTGTGGGACTTCCGGATTTGCTAATACAGTACACTGCTAGCAATATCTAAGTATGGCTTTTGCAGGAATGAGTGGAGATGTGCCACAACAACAGAGATACGGTGTATCCTCAACCTCAAAGTGGACTGTTTTTGTTTAGCGTTCATCCAACATGGAAGTCTTGTAGCATTGTCTGGAGTTTCTAGAGGATGGAAGTCTCTTTAATAAAAATGTTTGTTATTACTATATGCCTCCAAATTGCCTGTCAACTTACAGTGTCCCCATTAATGTCATAAGTTTCTTCTAGTCAAGGAATATCAGAGCCTAGTTAAACCCGTAAACTATCAGTTGCAGGACATGACTTGTTGAAATGACATTTGAACCATGTTAATGTGAGAATGCAATTTTGCAGCACAATTTCAAGCACTATTTATGCTTCAGTAACTTCAGGTTTTGGCCCAAATACACTTGGTTTATTGTGATGTTTGTTGATTCATGTTTGTGATGTTTGATCAGTTGATCGTAATAAATCTATACACTTGGTTTATCTTTATAGAGGGAAAGAAAAATCTGTGCAGGAACTAATGTCTGACAATCTGGATATGACTAGGTCAGGACCAGCCCCATTCTCCATTCCCTGTGTTTTGGTCAGGAAGGAACATTAGACACTTTGCAGGAATCATATTACAGTATAGAATAAAAGGGTGTGTGCATTTCCATTTTCAACCCTGTTTTTCTCTTGAAGGACACAGAGCACAAATTAAATGCTGCATCTATTTACTTTTGATCTTGATTCCAAAGACATTTAATGGATACATTATGTCTGGTTTTTCTATAACTCCCAGATTCCAGTGATGCACCTTCTTTTAGGTCCCCTTCACATCCCCTTCACCCTCCGCCAAGAGCAGGGAGCTCCTCTGCTCTGAACCCTAGGACCACAATGGCTTCTCACCAACCCACAAACGGAAAGCGGGAGTTGCTCTGCTCTTTTTCTACTCTGCAGAGGTAAGGTCAGAGGGGGATTCTTGAGCAGCAACACATTTTTTTCGGGAAAAGACAACACTGAACATAACTTTCACAACACTATTTACACCTGTTGTAAGTCTACAAAAGTCCTTCGTTGCGCAGCCTTTCAAAGTTATATCAGTAGCCCCAGTAACAGCTGCAAGAGAAAAAGAGTCATGTTAATATAACTAAGGTCAGATACTGAGGCTCCACTGCCTCAGGAGAGGCTTCCACTGTTGTTTATACTGGGCTCCCATCATCCATCACCCACCTCCATTTACTGCACTAGGCATTAAAAAGCATATACCAAACCATTCAGAAAAGGGCCAGAAAACAGTGTGTGTGTGTGTGTGTGTGTGTGTGTGTGTGTGTGTTTGTTTTAGTGTTGAGTAACCCTGATGAGAAAAGAGGATTCCACATCAGCAACAATCTGTATTGCACAGAGAAGTGTGCAGCAGCAGCAGCAGCATTAGGAGTAGCTCTGATCATTATTAATGGCCTTGTGTGTTTTTCTGTCTCCTTTGCAAACATCTGTAAGTGAATCAATGGAGTTCATCTTGGCAAGATTTCATCAGAGGAGGTCTGCCATTGCCTTCCCCTGAGACGGAGAGAATGTGATTTGCAAAGGACACACAATGGTTTTCATGTCCAAGTGGCAATTCGAACCCTGGACTCTAGGGTTGTAATCCAAAGCTCAAACCACTATACTGTTCTTGCTTTTTTACTTTTTGTTTCTTACTCTGTTTTTAATGGTTTTTCTGGTATGCTTTTAATGTAGTTAAATAACTATTAAAAATGGATAGAAATGTATAAGCCGCTCTGATAGCCTTTAGGGCTGAAAGGCGGGATATAAGTACTCTAATAATAAATATCAATGCACAATATATTATTTTCCTTTGCTATTCTAATTATGCATTGCACACATTGGTATACAATATACACTTTGCACAGTTAGAAACCAATAACAAAGCAATATAAAGCTGACCCATCTTCTGGGAATAACTCTCTCCCTCCCCCCAATATCTGGCAGGCAATTTTTACTTACAGGTTACAATTCTACCAGAAAAGTCTATGCACATTGTCTCATTCTCATGGCAATTGACGATACTTTCTCTCTCACAGACTTTTTTGCCATTGACAAAGCAAGCCGGACACTGCAGACCATTCAAAGGAAGCTCCGTATTAATTGGCACTGTCAAAATCAAATGACATGGTTAGGAAATGAATCCCATTCAGTTTTCATAACTTATGATACAGTTTCGTCTTCAGTTTTCTCTTGCTGAGTTCTTAGTAAAGGACAGGTCCATCTGCTTTCAATTTTCCAAAACCAAAGGATCCTTGGAGCATGCAGATAGGAATAATGACTATGGCTCTTCTTTCAGTGTTGTCCTATATTATTTTAGGGAAGTGCATGCTTTTGTGACTGGTTCACTAAGTATTTCATCTTTCCATAGCATTGTCAAGAAAGTGTAAATAAACTATATGGACCACATTTTGTTCATTCACAAAATACAGAAAACTTCCATCTAGAGCCTACCAAAGTCATGTTTATATCTGAAGTGAAAGTCAATACACCTTCTCCTCTTTCCATGTACAAAACCTGAGTGCATTGTTATTTCAGACTTCTTTCTCTACATTGTCATCCAAAAGAGAGGAAGGGGCAGAATACAAGAAGGAATATCCTGGATGTTTCTATTATCTGTCCCCCTGCAATGGAGCATTTCCTGCGTGAGGCAATAACCTCACTTGGATTTACA
>NC_056530.1:19971981-19978012 GCF_019175285.1 Sceloporus undulatus
CAGTGGAAGCCTTTCCTGAGTCAGTGGAGCCTCAGTAACTGCCCTTAGTTATATTAACATGACTCTTTTTCTCTTGCAGTTATTCCCGGGCCTAAAGAGGTAACTTTGAAAGGCTGCGCAACGAAGGACTTTTGTAGACTTAAAACAGGTTTAAATTTACTTGTGAAAGGTATGCTCAGTGTTAACTTTTACCGAAAAGAATGCGTTGAGGCTCTAGAATCCCCCTCTGAGCTTAGCTCCGAAGAGTAGAGAAAGAGAAGAGCAACTCCCGCTTTCCGTTTGTGGGTTGGTGAGAAGCCATTGTGGTCCTAGGGTTCAGAGCAGAGGAGCTCCCTGCTCTTGGCGGAGGGTGAAGGGGATGTGAAGGGGACCTCAAAGAAGGTGGATCACTGGAATCTGGGAGTTATAGAAAAACCAGACATAATGTATCCATTAAATGTCTTTGGAATCAAGATCAAAATAAATAGATTCAGCATTAAATTTGTGCTCTGTGTCCTTCAAGAGAAAAACGGTGTTGAAAATGGAAATGCACACACCCTTTTATTCTATACTGTAATATGATTCCTGCAGGGTTTCTAGTGTTCCTTCCTGACCAAAAGACAGGGAATGGAGAAGGGGGATGGTCCTGACCTATTCTTATCCTGATTAGATCCATGTTCAACTGCTGAAATCCTCCCGGCTGTGTAGGCGGCTGAGTCTGCCAGCCCATAGTACCCCCTTAGCATTGCCACCTCCTTCTCCAATATGGGTGGCTGGGAGATGGGCTTAGGAAGGAGAATATAAAGGGCAAGACTCAAAAAATTACTACAAGGTTTCTCCATTGTTACTCCCCTTCCATTCAAATTGTTTGTGAGTAGAAGGCACTTCTCTGCATATAATCCTGGCTTTCCGTTTGTGAAAAAGTGATTTCTTCATATTTTTTTTAAAGAAAGAAGGGAGTGAATATAGTGTTGGAAAAACAATTACTCTCCAACAATGTTTTTCATTCACCTGGGTGGGAAAGTTTCATTAAAAAGAAGAAAACACCCTATAACTCTTTAAACCTTATGGATGTGATGATTAAAATCATAGCTATCAGGAAAATAAACAGTTAGATAGATGAAACCTATCTTTATAATTATTTTTATGGCCATACAAAACCAATGAAACCAAACTCATCTAATTGGGTTGAATATGGCCATTTTATTGCCCTATACCAGTGATGGCGAACCTTTTAGAGACCGTGTGCCCAATCTCAGTGGCATTCCCATACCGAATGTTCCCGGTGCCAGGAGGGGGACTTCTTAGGGGCAGGGCTTCTATCTTCCGGGGGAAGGATTTCTGTGAGGTGGGACCTCCAGGGGGAAAAACCCAAGGCACACTCTCACAGCTTCAGGCTTCAGGAGGAACAGGCACACCCCAGCTCTTCCTCTTCCCCTACCCTCCCATCTCTTCAACTGTTTCTAGAGAGACAGTTTTTTTACTCCTATTGAAGTAACAGCGCCCACAGAGAGATCTCTGCGTACCAGAGAGGGCACACATGCCATAGGTTCACTACGACTGAGCTATACCCCATTTAACTGAGTTTGGACATGAAGATAAGCAAAGATGGGGAGGTGGGGCTGATGCAGGTACAGGTGATGTCCAGGCATCAACCTGTGACAAGGCACCCCAGCCTTCCTTAGGTGAAACATCAGACTTTGTGGGCAAAAAGCTGCTCCTTTTTGTGCCATGAAAAGGGTGCCATAGCTGCCAGCACCGCCGCTTTTTGGCATTCTTTTGGCACTGCGTCATATGGACGCAGTGCCAGAGGCGTACTGTGATGCCGCCCACAATGTGGTGCAACATGCGGTGTCACATTGGCATGGGAGCGGAGTCAGGGCATGCATCGTATGCATACCATACCACCACTCTGCCCCATGCCGGCCTTTATGGCTGGTCTGTCAAAACTTTATCTTTCCTAAGGTGTGCTTGTTTTCTCCAAATGGACACACACACAATTTTATAGAAAAGAGGCCCATGAAAACTGCACCTTCTGGAAATAACATAGAAACAAGAATCTTGAACAGATTAAAAATCAACCCTACTGTGTCACAAAAAATCTAACATCTTCCCCAGTACAGGGTCCTCCTCCAATTGTGTTGAACTAAAATTCCCTTCATCCTCAAACAGCTTGGCTGTTCAGGATGATAGGAATTGTAGTCCAACCCATCTGGAGGGTGTTTCTGAGATTCAGAGAGATCCATGGTTTGCATTTTGGGAACTTACATTTTAAATAATATTTTCAAGCCATGGATGATTGAATCATTGGATTAAAAAAATGTGGATAAGGAGGGCTGACTGTATAAATTAAGTTTATGACAGAGTCTCAGCATTTCATGTAATTCCAGATTTTGATTTTGGAGTTATTTTAGGACATTATTATAAGAAATAGCTCCAGAGATTATTTTTTCCATATGAGTTCCCATCAATGAACTGGAATCCCCAGTGGAATATATAGTATACTGTGCACAGTCATCATCACCCCTTGGCACCTCTTCACACCCAAAATGCCTTGCCTCGTCTGATCAGATTACTAGTGTCTACTGTAAGCATGAGACGTCTTTTGGCATGATACCTGGAACATCATTATTCCTTCCAAGAATAATGGGCACCATATCAAAAGAGAGCAAACAATCCATGTCCCAAAAGGTGCCTGTATTCCTTTTGCATAATGTCAGGAGCATTGAATCCCTGGCAACTGTTTACCGACACCAATGCTATCATGCTCAAGAATCCCCCTCTGAGCTTGAAGAATATACACCTGTATAACTAATGCTGTAGTAATATTCCTGTTGAGTTTCTGATATTCCTTCTGGAGCAAAGCACAGGTGGGGGTTATGGGATTCATCCTTAATTGTTCATCACCTTATTACATCCAGGTTAAACTGCTGAACTGTCCCCCGCTGGTGCCGCTTGTTGAGTTGTTACCTTTGCTTTGCCTTTGCCTCTGCATCTGCCTTGCCCTTGGTGGGACCATCTTGGGGAAGAGTCTGCTGCCCCACTGTACCCTCCTTATCATTTTCACCCTCCATCTCCTGTATGGATGGCTGGAAGGCTGGCTTAGGTGAGTGAACATAATGTGCAAAGGTTCCAATAATTACTACAAGGTTATTCCATAATTACTTCTCTTCCATTCCAATGTGGTGTGAGTGGAATTCTCTTCTCTACATACAAATGCATTGCTGTGGCTGGTGTCACCCCATACGGTGCACACACACACACACACACACACACACACACACACACACACCTGCCTCACTCACCTCCCCAGATGGCAATCCATCCTCAGAAATACCCAGGAAGGGCTACTGGGGAGCAGACAGTCAGGTAAGGCATCAAGTGGGAGAGAAGAACAGAGATCAGGGCTATTTATCAGGCTTTGCTTCTACCTTGTCTCCCTCACTTAAGATAGCAAGTGCACTAAGCAAGCCAACAGGGACGTGCATCTGCTGCCCTTGTCTTCTTCCTCATTGCCATGGCTCCCTTGGTGAAAAGAGCAGGGGAACAGTGCTGGCTGGACAGATGGATCCAAAGCAGAATGTTTTGGCCTCAGTGAAAAATGTTCTGTCAAACAGCCAGTCTGAATCTCACCAGTCACACATGAGGTTGGTAAGAACAGAATGGTTTGGTCTGGTCATGCTGCCTCAGGGCCTAGATGGTTTTGCATCACTGACCCAACTAGGACTTTTGCACTACACCAGAAAAATCTAGAGGACAATGCCAGAGCATTGTGCAAGAGATCAGTGAGAGCATATGTGTGTCATGCACGATAACAATGATCCTAATCTTACAAACAGATTGGTCAAAGAATGGTGAAGATGGATAGATGTCTTGCTTTAGAATGTGCAACACCCCCCTCCCCAAATGTGGAAAGAGGTTCATGCAAAAAAGTAATCATATGTCACCAATTAAAATGGCTCTGAAGCAAAATTCCTTGAAACTGATGTGTGTTAGACTGACCAAGAGTCACAGGAAATATTTACTTGAAGTCATTGTTGCAGATGCTCCCAGGTCTTAGATCTAAAATGTTATACACTTTTCCATATATGACCTCTGATTGTTGAATCAGTTCTGGATAAATAAAGGTTGAAAGCACAGATTGGCTGGAATAAGTATGCACTCCGGATATATATTCACATTCTGTGCATATTAAAATATATAGCATATGTGTGTGCGTGTGTGTGTTGTTGTTGTTGTTGTTGTTGCATGCTTTCAAATCATTTCTGACTTATGGTGACCATATAATGGGGTTTTCTATTTATTCATTTTTTAAAAAAATATTGAAACTTAACTTCATAAATATACATTTTTAACACAATCCCCACCCTGGATTTAGAACAGAATTATAATAAGGTGGAAAGATGAGCCCAGTGCTAGTGTCTGGCTTTCCCAGTTAAGTCCTAGAACTCTAAAATAAAGATCATTCAGAGAAGCCTGGATCCAGTAGTGCAAATAGCTCTCAGAAGAGAGAGATTATGGGAAAGGGAAAATGGCATTAGGTACAAATGCATCTCTTTGAAAGCATAAATTCTCATAACCCAAATGGTGCAACTCAGGATGGCACTGACCGACCTGCCAAAATTTCATTGCGTTCCAAAACATAACAGGAAGATTTAATAATGTGATTAACACTCTATTTTTATAGCTTCCTACACTTCATTAACTGGTTATTTCCAGCTATGGCCTTCAGGCTCTTTTCTTTGCCCTATAAATTCTTTTGTAAATCCCATTATTGTTATCAGTTGCCTTTCATGATCCAAATCCATTGTGATTCCTGCCTAGGTCTCAATCTCACCAGAACTATGAAGGCATTCCTAAGCATCTGCCTCTTCTTGTCCATCACTGGTCCAGGTGAGTAGTAACCAGAAATCCTATATTCTTCTCACGGTCGGCAGAAAGTGAATGGGTAGTTGGTTCAGAGCAAGCCAGCTGAGAAAGCAATAGACTTTACAAAAGGGGGCAAGATTACTCCTCAAGATCCCTTTTAAGGTGCAGTAGCAGAGCACTTTGCAAAAAGTGAAATGTCACTATTCAATGAGAGATCCCCATGTTGCCCTCCCTGCATTGTGGTACTTTTTGTCCTGCAGGATTTTTGAAATGCATGGACTTTTAATACACATTCTGCTAGGTCTAACCCATCTGAGTAACAAAGAACTTGGGTGATATTCGCCTCATTCCCCAAACTCCTTCTATGGACCCTTACTTCCAAGTCCAGCACAGCCCTTGAGAGTGAGCACCCTTTCAAACTCTTGTGTTCAGTCACAAGACTCTCCTGTTGCCTGTCTCCAGACTTAGGCTTGCTTGATACAGACCTGCTTTAGCACTCAGCTTCCATGTCCAGAGCTTCACTTCTGTTCTCCTCTGAGCATCATTTATCTGGTTAATTTATTTGCCAGGACCACTTGCATTCCCACATTGACGCCTATTTCAAAGTACTCCAGGTGTCCTCCTCCTTTATCGGGATTGTTTTGATGAGCTTGCGCCGGACTCTTTTCATTCTGTCATTCGAACATGGAACATGAATGGTGTGAAACATGAAGAAGGCCCCTGAGTCTTGGAAAGAAGCAGTTGAACTCCTTGGGCTCAGTAAAAAACAACAACTGTCAATTGTCATGAAGCTTATGGACTCTTTTTTGTGGCACTGAAGTTTTCAATGATCTTTCCTTACTGCAGGGGAACCTCTACGATGCAATGTATGTGAAACTAGTATACTTAATCCAGACCGCTGTCAAGACGTAACAAGTGAGCGCTGTAAAACGAATCATCCTTTTTGCTATTCTGCTCTTCTCCGCTCGAATATCTGTAAGTGAGAAGGTTTTTTATCTCCCTTAACTTCTAATGTCTGGTTTGGTTTGTTTGTTGTAGTTTTTAATTTTCACTTGAGGAAAGCGTACACCAAATTAGGTTTCCAATCTATATCTTTCTATATGTATTGCAATTAAGAAAATGTCCCCATCCTTCAGAGTCTTTTTAAAATATGGGACTCATGAGATACTATTTTAATGTATTT
>NC_056530.1:19978112-19981165 GCF_019175285.1 Sceloporus undulatus
ACAAAAGGGTAGGAGTTTTACAGCCTGAGAAGAGGAGTTTAGGAGGGCTTACCTTAAAGGGGATGGGGATAGGGATGAGCAAAAAGGCCATGATGTAATGTTTCCTTTAGAATAGTAAGTTTTGGGTGGAAACCACTGCTTGTAAACAGAGGAAGCAGAAAATACGATGCTGAAATCAACAATAAAGCATTTTGAACTATATACAGAAAGATAAATTCATAGATTTCAAACAGTGTGTGTTTGGGGGGGGGTGTTCGTGTCTTCTATCACGAGAGGACCATACAATCAGATTTTAAATAGGTTGCTTAAAAAGGATTTAGGAAAGAAGATAGCATTGATGGGAACCAGTAGACAAACATAGGCCTGAATATTATTGTTAATCTCAGCTAAAGGCTATAGAATCAATGTTTGCAGTCCCAGTGAAAACAATCATGTCATTTATCACATTCACCCTCCACCAAGGTTGCCAGAGAAATACTGGAGAGTGCTTCTATATCTTTAAAGATTATGTTTATGAGTGAATGTACACAGTTGTAGAGAAGGAACACCTGCTGATATTCCAGCTTCACTTCTGGTTAACTGCTGCCAAATCAGCTTTTGGCAACCCTATGGATGAGAGACCTCCCGATCATCAGTTGCCCTGTGAAAGCGTTGCAGACTCAGGCCTCATCTAAGCAGGCCTAGGACATGAGAGGTGCTGAGGGCAGTGGTAAGAGCCCCATCCCCTGCTTCTACTGGGTCCCTGCACCTGTTAAATGAGACCAAAGTAGGATTGCTGGATGGAACAATACACAGGGCTCCTCTCTCTTTAATGCTTGGGAAGAGGGACATTCAGCAGCAAAGTAACAGATGTGTTCCTTTTAGTCCTGTATAATCCTGAATAAGCATATACAGTATTAAAGTCCTGGTGTTAGAATTTGTTGTTGTTAGCTGCCCTTGAGTTGATCCTGACTCATGGCGACCCTATCCTCCACCGCTATGCTCAGGTCCTGCAAATTCTTGCCCATGACCTTCCTGATTGAGTCCATCCATCTGGAATGCCATCTTCTGCTCCTTCTTCTGCAATCTACCTGTCTTAGCATTATTGTCTTTTCTAGTGATCTGTGCGTTCTTATTAGGTGGACGAATTACGACAGCCTCAATTGGTTCATTTTAGCTTCCAATGAAATTTCAGGCCTGAGCTGCTCGGGACCCATTTGTTTGTCTTTTTGGCTGTCCATGGTATCCTAAGCACTCTTCTCCAGCACCATATCTCAAAAGGATTAATTTTCTTTCTGTCTGCTTTCTATATTGTCCAGCTCTCACACTACACATGCGCTCTCCATGGGGCTACCTTTGTACCAAGTTTGGAAGCTCCAACTGATCCATAATGCTGCAGCCAGACTGATCACCAGAACACTGAGATCAGAGCATATTACACCAATATTGGTGATGGCGAATACAGTGACCTGAATGATCCTATCTTTAATGCTCGGTTGTATATCTTTACTCTTCAGGATCTTTTCTAGTTCTTTCACACCTGCCCTTCCCATTTCTTGTCTTCTTCTTATTTTTTTGACTACAATGGGCTTAATGTCTGTGTAGTATACAATTGTTTTGCTGCAGTTTTGGGGATCCTGTGCTCCTATAGTGTTGTTATTTCACAACTCAGCATTCTTTACCTTTGCTGGTTAGGGCTGATGGGAGCTGCAATCCAACAACAGCTGGAGGCCTCCAGGATTACCATCCCTGTTTTCATTCCTCTTTTTGCTTACTCCAGAACAAAGAATAAATAAGGGGGTTATGCAGATGGGCAGGAAAGAGCATCCCAAAGCTGCGTCTTCTGAGAGCTGGCTGAGGCCCTGCTAACTGCACCTCTTGCTCCCAAGGCGGCCTGCATGAGCATGCCACGACTGCACAGTGCAGCATGTGGCAATGCTGGGTATTTCCTTTTTTAACTCCCCCCCCATCCATGCACACCATCCATGCACACCTAGATGACATACCATTGGATAGCTGCCCCCTTTCACCATCCACACAATCATACCTGCAACCCTCCACTGGGCATCAGAGCAGACGTGTGCCCAATAAAACACTGGCAATGTACAATCATGGCATCCCCTTCACCTCTATTCACCCCATGCCATCTTGGACTGTCTAGTTGTACTTATAGCCATTGGAGGTGTCACACTTTCCCTTATTTCCATTGCCACCCCAAACGCTGGCATACCCGCACTGGTGCAATTAAATGTCACTTTAGGGTTAGGATGGAGCACTCCTTTGGGCTCGGGTTCATGTTGCGGTGTTTATATGCAGGGACGAATGTGTGCACTTTCCCAGAAGAAGCAGTTTCTTTCAACCTCTTTTTAGTCTGGCCACTTTGGGGGTTTGCCTCATTTAAATGCTACATCCCCAAAGTGGCCTGAAACTGCTTCTTTTGGCCCATCTGATTGAGGCCACAAACTCCTTTGCTATATGTATAATTCTACAACTACACACACACACACACACACAGCTGCCTTGATTCCCTATATTGGGAGAAAGGTGGGATATAAGAAAATAATCCAGTGGGCCCTTGTTATCTGCTGGTGTTTGGTTCCAAGAACCTTCATGGATAACAAAATCCATGGATGCTCAAGTCCTATTAAATACAATGGCATAGGAAAATGGTGTCTCTTGTATAATATGGAAAATCAAGATTTACTATTTGGAATTTGTACCTTCCTTGAAATATTTTCAAGCCATGGATGCTTGAATCTGTGCTTAAAAAAATCCATGGATTAATAATAATAATAATAATAATAATAATAATAATAATAGTAGTAGTAGTAGTAGTAGTAGTAGTGGTTTTCAGAATTTTACCCAAGGTTTGAAAGAGGTAAAGGGAGTTTTATAATTTTTAAAAAAAACCTGATGTATTTTCTGTAGGATACAGGTTAATAAAATTGAATAGTAATGTGTGCAAATGCATTTACTTTCTTTAAGTCACTGCAAAATTAAAATAAATTATATCTATCTATCTGTTTATCTTCCTGAACTGTTGTGGTTTTTGTAACTCTATATTTACTTTTCCC
>NC_056530.1:19981265-19985596 GCF_019175285.1 Sceloporus undulatus
CAGTCCCACTTATTGTGCCCCTTGGCTCCCTCTTCTTCTTCTTCAGGTGCCATCTCCAAAGTGGCACAGACTCCAGGTCAATGCTAGCAAGGAAGGACACAGAGAGGCAGGCTGGCACAGGTGATGCGCGATGTATCTGGACAGGTGGGCATCTAGCTCAATGCTAGCAAGGAAGGGCACAGAGAGGCAGGCAGGCTGGCTGGCACAGGAGATAAGCAAGGTCTCTGGGCAGCTTGGCAGCAAGAAATGTGGTTCTGGGATGCAGTGTCCTTTTCTTCCTGGCTAGGAAGAACTTGGGAGACGTTTTCTTTTCTCCTTCTGAAGACCCTGAAGACACAGAGAAAGGAGAAAGTGAGCATAGCCGGCAACATGGGTGAGTCATTCATTCACAGGTTGACCTGTCATTCTCCTTTTCCAAGATGTGCCCTACATTTCTCTTCTTTTTATTCATGTTTATTGAAACATGAATATATGAACATGCATCGCATCTTTACATTTCCAATGCAATCCAATGAAATTATACCATTTTCAATGAAAGAGCAATGTAGGGTTTAAGGTTAATCCTAACAGGTCCAAAACACACTGCAGAAATAATCTGGTTCGAGCCCACTTTAACTGCCCTGGCTCATGCTAGGGAATCCTGGAAATTGTAGTTTGTTGTGGCACCAGAGCATATATATATATGCTTTTATTTTGTGATGCCCCACATTTTGCTCCAGTGTCCTACAGTTTTGCAGAGCCTTGTCCTCCTTTGAGGGTATGACATCTGGTCACCCTGTTCATTATTATTATTATTATTATTATTATTGCTTTTATTTTAAAATAATAATAATAATAATAATAATAATAATAATAATAATAATAATAATAATAATAATAATATGTCCCAAATGTTTCTCTAGTGTCCTACGTTTTGCAGGGCCTTGTCCTCACCTGTTGGTTGGTTGGTTGATTGATTGATTGATTCCTACTCAGGGCGACCACCAGATGTCCTCACCCCAAAGGAGGACAAAGCCCTGGAAAATGTAGGACATGCAAGAAATAAAAAATGTAGCAGATTATAACAAATAAAAGCTTTAAAAACATTCATAGAAATGTAGATTTCCATGCTGTCCTAGCCATGCTCCAAATGGAGGACGTTGGCCATTTGTTTCCTGGAAGGGAGGTTGAAATGTAAGACGCGTCCTGGAAAAGGAGGACGCCTGATCACCCTGTTCTTATTGGAAAAGAGTGAAAACATTTGGAAGAGCCCACTTTTGCAAAAGATCTGGGAATCTTTGGTTCCTCTTTTGCGTCATTCTCTTCAGTACTGGCGGACCTGGCGGGACGGCACGAACCATCGCCGGCTTTCTCACTATACAAGGTGAGTGACTGGGTACAGATACTGTATGTGTGAATGGCATATGTGTATGTGGTCTTTCTTCCCAATCCCAATGTTGTCTAGGGACGAAGAGGAGAGGCTGAAAGGGAGAACTGGGATAAGGGGAGTTGAATGGGGATTGGGATGGTCTTGGGATCAGCTGACAATATTGGCCAGGAGAGATATTGTATAGATTGTATAAATAACTATAATAATAATAATAATAATAATCATAATAATAATAATAATAATAAACACAATGTGGCAGGAGATGCCTGGATATCAGGGAGGTGGTTGTGGAGCAGACAAGACACACAGATAAACCAATGTGGAAACTGTAGCCTTGCTTTTGGCAGTATAATGCTCCCATCTAGTTGAAGAGATGGGAGATGGGATTCCTAAATTGGAATACTGGGATCACTGTGACTCTGAAATAATTTTTTGGCTTGATGGTGGTTTGGCTGGCTTGATCTTACATCTCCTCACCCTACCAGGAGCTGCTCTCTCCTCCTATAAGGTGAATCAAAACATATTCTGTTTCTACAAGGGAGTTGTATAGTTCACAAAATCACAGAATGGAAGAGACCCAAGGGCCTTCAGTCCAATCCTCTTCCATGCAGGAAGACACAACAAAAGCACTCCTGACAGATGGCCAGGTTCGGGCACCACACTTCAATGGAGGAGACTTCACAATACTGGGATAGTGTATCCCACTGTCAAGAGCTCTTATCATCAGGGAGTTCTTCCTAATGTTTAGGTGGGATCTCTTTTCCTGTACTTTGAGTAACATTTCCTCCTGTACTAGTCTGGAGCAGCAGAAAACAAGCTTGCTCCATCTTGAATTGGGTGCCCAGACCAGAAATAATAAAATAATAATAATAATAATAATAATAATAATAATAAAACAACTTTATTACGGCCATTGGCCAGCACAAGAACCAGAAAGTATTGGGGAGAGGGGGCAAATGAAGCCATTGCCCTCCAAATGAGAGATCTGCGCGATTTATGTTTCTTTATACTTCTGCTTCTAGCACTCAATGAAAATGACAATCATCTTCTATTTGCTGGGTTTATATACCTTTGCTATTTATCTTTCCCTTTCTTTGGATGCTGAAGATATTTCTATATGCTCAACTGAATCTTAAGTTACTGCAATGCTAGAAATTTGGGGACTGATAAAAATGTAAAGTATGTGTGTGGGGGGTGATGGTGGAAGTATTCTTGTTCGGGGAGGCAATTTTGTGACCAATGTGAAGTCAAAGCCTTTCACGGATGGCATCCATAGTTTTTTGTGGTTTTTTGGTGATGAGGCCGTGTTCTAGAAGGTTTATCCTGACGGTTTGCCAGCCACCGATGGCGACCATTTGTTTAGCTACAAGAAATGTTGTTTAGCTACGCATCTACTTAGCTACTCAGGAAGAACACAAAATTATATTTTTGGTGGGGTTTTTTGGGTAATGGAGTCGTGTTCTAGAGGAGTTTATTCCTGACATTCACAGCCGCAGATATGGCTGGTGAAATGTCAGGAAAAACTCTTCTAGAACATGGCCTCACAGCCTGAAAAACCCACAACAACCTTTAATTTTTGGACCCTTCCTGAGTAGCTAAACCCCAGCCAAGTTTCTCTCTCATGCTCTGACTTGCATCTGTGAAAGGAGAAGACGATCCAGGCATGGAAGCTAAGGATCATATTTACAGGCAGTGTCTGAGCAAGTCCATGATAGAGTGGGAGGCCAAAGTAGACATCGTGGCCTCCCAATGTGCTGGGCTGCATTTCCCACATCACAACACTTCTGGTCTATTGCTGTCCACTTGGGGACTTCTGGCTCTGTTAAGGACAGTATTTCATGCACAGGGGATTAATGCATTCATGTTCTTCTCTAGATGTTGTTATGCTCCAATTCTCAACAGTTCCTAACAGCATTGTTCTCAGAGAAGGATGGTGTCATTCTGAGCTTCCACTTGCAGGCCAGAGCCATCGGGAAGACTGTACATGCCCACCGTCCAAACTAGAGCTCTCAGTCAGGTTGCTGGCATAGGATTCTAGGGACGAAAGACCCTCCGCCATGTCCAAGCCAGCAGGAAGAACCCCCTCCCTTTTTATAATCATATTTTGATTATGAGATGTTGCTTGCTTTCTGGGGAAAGAACAGATGGGCAACCAGTTGCTGAGTGGGAACATGGGGGATAGACATGTACGCATATGTTTAAAATCTCCCCTCCGTCATTCCACATGGAAACTCTTTCGGGCCTGCCACCGAAGCAACCTCCCATTAGACAAAATGGGGAAACTGCCTCAGGCCACCTACTGTGGGTAAATGCACTTGCACTGGCCCAGATGCTTAGATGACAGGTTGGGCGTAGACAAGGCTAGGATGGAAGAGGAAACAGAAGAAGCTAGGACGGGGGGAAAAAAGAAGCCATGCAAGGGAGCAGAGGAGGAAACACACAGACACTGGAGGAGTTTGATAGGTAAAATCTGCAAGTCAGCTGAATGAATTCCTCTCAATTGCATGAGTTCCTGCTTATCCACTAGGAGGCAAACAGGATTTAAACAAGAGTTAACTAGAGAAACCAGGAAATGCCGATGTTTATCACACAGCCATGTCCTGGTTTCTCTAGTTTAACTCTCATTTAAATCCGGTTTGCCCCTAGCATGTTAAAGCAGATAGTATGAGTGTTATCAAAAGCTTCCAGCATTTGCTGCTTTGACCAAATCCTGGATTGGAAAAAAGAAGGTCTAATTTCCTCCTTTACTCTTCCCTAGGTAGGTCCGGACATGAAGCGAGAAGCCTTGAAACACAGGAGCCCCCCCTTCTTCACCTGCTCTCTTCACGCTTTTTGCCAAACCCATTGTACGCTTCTGCATCAGTCTCAAAGGTGGCTTGTTGCTTGGTCCATCTAGCCTAATCAGAAAGGACAGTGTTAGTTTGATAAACACAAGGCCTGTTACAGACGCAAAATAAAGCTA
>NC_056530.1:19985621-20005859 GCF_019175285.1 Sceloporus undulatus
ATAAAGCTGCTTGGGGTCTCTTTGGAGGTATGCTATTTAAATGATGCATGGGTCCTAAGAATCTGGAGGTCGTGCCAAAGCCACACTCCATCCCTAAGCACTGGAGTGCAGCTTTGGTGCAGCTTCCAGATTCTTAGGATGCATGCATCATTTAAACAGCATACCTCCAAAGAGACCCCAAGCAGCTTTATTTTGGCAGTCTGTAACAGGCCACAGACTCCTCTTAGATTTCTCTGGGGAATCTTGTAGTAGCCCCTTTGAGACTAACATGAGAGAGGTCCACATAGAAAGGGATGCTGAGATTAACTGTAAGAAAGAATCTGGTAGCATGTGCATTTGTAGACTTCGGTCTATTTTCCCAGATGGATGCATGGCGGTGAAGTCAGTCATATCATACCTTTTGAAAGGATTAACTGGATAGCAGTTTACTTGTCTTGCTCAGGTAAGACACTGGAGCTCAGGATAGACAATGAACACAAAAAGGAAGGAAAGTAAGCAAACAAAGTTTTTCTTCAATCAAAGGGAACATCAGCTCTCACTGTCAGTCCAGCCGTTTGCCAGCAAGAGGCAAAATGAACACTGTCTATTAAAAGACACAGCATTTTATAGTCTTGCAGACTTACTGCACACGCAAAAGGGGCCTCGTGCAAGAGCAAAACCTCTTTTGCGTGTTTGTAAGCTCTTTATCTCTAAACTTGCCCAGAAGCAGCCCCGTCTTTTACAGAATATGGAGATTATCAAGAGATAGCAGTCAACAGGTTTTCCTTAGCTATCTTTGCTGTGCTTGGCTGTTCTGGTAAAAAGCAAGCCATTACAACTTAGCAGAACTTAGCAGATATATGGGACCAAGGGTTATGAACAGTTAGCACGCAAAAAGAAATGGCTTTTCTTAAACTAAACAATATCAGGAAGAGAAGAGGAGAAGAGGGGGCAGAGTCTTGCCCTCTTAGCAGACTCAAGCAAAAGCAATTTGTACATTGGTATATCACCTGGGATATAGGATTCTATAACTGTTCAGACTGGGAAAAAAATCCTTCAAAGTGCCAAAGGTCCTGGAGTTACAATTGCGGCACAGAGTTATATTACTTTAATCAATTAATTAACACAGTACAAGTTACCTTGGGTCCTATACTTGGGGAAAAGGAGGATATTAATGATTTAATATTGTGCTTTCCCCTTGGTATGGGATCCAAGGCTGCTGATAATTTAAAACAAAGTTCAGCTAAAATCTTAGCATACATCAGATTCTATTGAAGAAAAGCAATTCAACAATTCTGTTAAAAAGCTCACAGTGGAAACAATTTCAAGCATATTTAAAACATAATTAAAAAGATAAAAGCACAACATACTATGTTGATAACACCCTTCTGCCTGTGTTTAGCACCCGCTTAGGAATCTTTAAAGCACTCTTTTTTGCCTGTACCACTTTACCTGTTTTCACCCCTATCTATTCTATAGTAATTGAATAGGCTATATGTAGTTCTGTTTGCTGTAAAGCATTGAATATTAGGCTATTTCTGTCTGCCTGCCTTTGGGGCCTGTTGCAGTCCCATGTTGCAATGTGCGTGCATACTTCTGTTTGCTGCTTTCAGCCATGACAACATTTTGCATTGGTTTAATGATGTCAGGTGAGTTGCCATTTATAATACTATACAAGGCCTGGGTCCTTCTTTTGAATGAACACCTTGCACTTTATACCTTGGGGAGTAACAGTTAGTGTAACCTGGCTTTACACCTACATGCTGTGTTACTCTCCTTCTTTTTTCTTTTAGGGGTGAAGTCCAATTGCACAGCTTCAAGGCCTCTGGATTGAGCATCTACAGAGGTTCTCCTGCTGTGCCTATTTGAAGTCTTCCTTGCCTTCCAGCTCCATAATGGATGACCCTGAATACGCCTACACTTCTACGAATTTTGATTATGAAGACTATAAAGTCATTCCCTTCAGTGAGGAAAAAAGCAGCAGCATGAGTGCCATCATTTGGGTAGCGCTGGTCCTTTATGCGCTAGCATTCCTGGTGGGCACGGTGGGCAACGGAGCAGTCATCTGGGTAATGGGCTTCCAGATGAAGCGTACGGTGAACACGGTCTGGTTCCTCAACCTCTCCGTGGCTGACCTCCTCTGCTGCCTGTCACTGCCTTTCTTAGCTGTGCCCCTGGTTTCCAACTATCATTGGCACCTAGGTGACTTTGCTTGCAAGCTTTTGCCCTCTCTGACGATCCTCAACATGTTTGCTAGTGTTCTCCTTCTGATGCTCATCAGCATAGACCGGTGTGCTCTGATCATCAAACCCATCTGGTGCCAGAACCACCGTTCAGGCCATCTGGCTTGGATCCTGTGTGGAGCAGCCTGGTTCTTGGCCCTGGTCCTCACTGTGCCCTCCTTCTTCACACGGCAGCTCAAGCACTACGAGGGTTCTAACATGACATCGTGCGGCACCAACTATGCTGTCTTTGGTGGGGACTACCACAGTGTGGAGATCTCCGTGACTGTCACTCGCTTCCTCTTTGGCTTCCTGATCCCTTTTGTGGTCATCAGTGTCTGCTATGGATTGCTGATCTCCCGGGTGCACAGCAGCCGCTTCATGCGGTCCAAGAAGACCCTCAAAGTTGTGCTGGTGGTCATTATCAGCTTTTTTGTCTGCTGGGCTCCCTACCATGTGGTTGGCCTGATCCTTGCCCATGAGTCCCAGCATAGTTCCCTCTATGAATCCGTGAGCAAGGTTGACCCGCTTGTGGTAGCTCTGGCCTACATCAACAGCTGCATCAACCCTGTTATCTATGTCATTGCTGGCCAAGACTTCAAGGACAAGATGCAACGGTCCCTGAAGGCCATGCTGCGCAACATCTTGAGCGAAGAGGCCATATTGGCCAATTCCATGGCTGAGGGCCGTACACAGGCTACTGGCACTACTACTGAGGACCGAAGCACCGACACAACTCTGTGAGGGCAGCAGTGGAGGAGGGCCACCTCTTTGTATAGGAGGTTGAATGATCATTTGTCTCAGTCTGCCCACCCAAGACAGAGACTAGGAACCACTTTTGCTGATACAGTATTTGTCATGGCGCTTGGTTTGCACACACCTTCTCTTCCTGCAGTTGTTGCTCACTACCTTTGCTAAGGGAGGCCATTTACATATTGTTTAAAAAATAAATGAAAGTGAAAATGAAAGAACAAAAAAGGACACATTGTTTCCTACAATTTGCACATACTGGTTTATGTGTAGATGGAAAATTAGGATAGTTGGCCAGTTTTCTGTATCAGCTACTTAGTTATACCAGTTAAGTATACTTAACTAAGGGGCTGTACAGACTCCTCTCAGCACCGTATTGGGGCTGCAGCAACCACATGCTGCGGTCCTGATGGCAATTTGCCAGCCCAAGAAGGGCCAGCAAAATGCCACTCCTTTTTAAAATGCCACAAAGCCGCCCTTGCTATGGTGGCGGCAGCTTTCCGCAGTTTCTTCAGTGCAACATGTATAAATGCTGTGCTGCGGAAATGATGTGATTCCGCCTGCCGTCTGGTCGGGCAGGCAGTGTGATGCCACCATCATAGTGGAGTTGGGGTGGCTGGTGTATAGTTGCCACGCCTCCACTCCATCTTGATGCTTGTCCTTTTGGCCGATCTGTACATCCCTTGAGTAGCTGGTGTAGAGTACTGGCCAGTGACTGCAATTCAAACAGACATATACATATTATAAATCAATCTATCTGCTGAGTCTGCTAACAGTTGATGGGCAACTTCAAGCTCTTGTCTGGATTCTTTGGCCTGAATCCTATTCATTTAGGGCAGGGTATCCTGAAGCCTATTTATTTAGGGTAGGGTAATTAGGATAGACACATTGATTCAATTGCTGAATAGAATTTATGTTAGCTATGAGACTTTTTTAGGCCACCAGATGTTTTTGACTGCAAATCTAAGGGATTCTGTTGGTCAGGTCAGTTCTACTGTACCTAGTATATTCGACATCCAATGCAGGTTATTTTTTTAATAGCCGCCCTTCAACAGCCTTTCTCAGAACTGGAAGAGCAACTGGGTGGGCAGTAAAGGGTGGTGACTTGCATTTCTACCCTGCCAGCAGATCCATTGAACCCAGAAGGCAGCCCCTTCGGGGTGGGTCCATTACTACTGCCTGGCAATCTTTTTCCCACTGGGCCAGAAGCCCCACCAGTTCTAGAAGAAGCTGCCGGGAGGGTGAGCAAAAGGGTCTGCTTGGCCCTCTCCTTCGCTGTTGTGGCACTGGCCTCCTTATGAGGAGACTGGTGCTGCCACAGCAAAGAGGGCTCCTCAGCCCTTCTTATCCGACAGTGAGAGGAGGGCCCAATTGGGTGTCACCCCCTTTTCTGGGGTGTCAGCTGGTGCAGTGATGCCACTGGTCTTGGGAACAAGTTCAGCCATTTCATACTAGAGTTCTTTAACCAATGTTGGGGCAATACCCTTTGAGCCTGGGGATTTGTGAACATTTTTAGTTATTAATAAAACCTAGTACACTTCATCTCTTCTCACCAGTTTTTGCTTTATTTAAGACATTCTGAAAAAGCCAGTTTCTGCATGGGTGTCCGCCCACAGTTTTCCGTACTTGAAGCTGATGAAAAGCATTAATTCAGCTTATAAAATATACATTTTGACAACACTTAATTAATATTTCATAAGAATTCAACAGACAACCCATAAGTGGAGACATCAGTGTGTAATTACATTTCAAAATGGTCATTCCTCAAAAACTGGCTCAGCTGATCCCCTAAAGCACCTCCAGAGACCATCATCCATGCCCCTTTGCTACTGGAGGGGGAAATAAGAGGGTCCATTTTGTGAAAACACTATGGCAATGGAGCAACCACTTATAATTGTGTTCCTGGGTTCCACTGCTGAACTCTTTGCAGAGACTTTCTATTACACCAGACTCTTTCTGAATTGTGGTGTGAAAGAACCTAGCATGGGCCCTCAGGCATCCCCAAGGTTCAGAGTTCAAGTAAACGTTCATGGAAGAACACAAGAAAACCAAGAACAATGGTCAGAAGTAATGCAGAGTTGAATACCTATCTGAAATGCATGGCACAGAGTGTTTTGGATGGGGAGTGGGTAGTTGGAAACCTGTATTGCATAGAGTACTAGTGGTTAGCCCTACAGATGGAGAAACCAGTGGTCCCAGGTGGTTCCATGTTAGTGGACAATAATCTTTCTGAGGTTAACCCTGAATCTTAAAGGGCCTATCCAAGGTCCTGAACCATTTGGAGCATAGGGTTTGGCACTTTTAGTCACCTCTTTTAAAATTCCTACTAAAAGCCAGAGCAGATTCACTACCCTGACTGACGGGAAAACCACCACGCACCATAGGGAGTGTCACAAGATGTGGTTGCATGAGTCCCCTTGGTTGTGGGTACAAGATGCTGGGCCTCAGCTCTCTCCTTAGTTCCCCTCTGTGGCCTTCACAGGTCTATTACTGTGGCAGTTCCAAAGCTGAGAAATGTGGACATAGCCCCACCTTGCAGGGTTTGTGTGGGGATTTTAAACAGGGAGAGGAAGCATTGGTGCTACAAGACATAGGATGGCCATTAGCTCAGATGGTCACAGTGGGACAAATTCCTGGAACATGCACAGTGCCACAACTGAAGTGAAAGGGTTCCGCTCAGGCTGCTGCCACCAAATAAAAGTTTGACACTACTTATAGTTCTGCTATGGAATTCTGGGATTTATAGTTCAGGTGGCCACAGAGGTCCTAACAAGGAAGCTAAATATCCCATAAAACTACACATCCTAGAATCCCATGACAGTTAAAGTGGTATCAAACTACTTTTTTCTGCAGTGTAGATACCCCCATAACCACTTTGTAGAGGACATTGGAGATAGAAAGAATAATTGAAAATAGTCCATAAACGGTTGAGAAACATATTTCTCACTGTTGGGAAACTCTGAAAAGAACAATACTGGACTGAGGAAAATCTTTACAGTTTGGGACTCTTTGGGCACAAAATTTACACATTGGCGGAGGTTATTTTGTGCAGAAATAATATTCCACACAAACATATTCGGTACAGACAAGACTGTTCCGCACAAAACAGCCACATGCATATTTTGTGCAGAATACGTTGAAACTGCAAAGCGTCATTGAAATTCCCCAGCTCCTGACTGTCCACTGAGAAAACCAAATGCTGGTCCAAGGAGGCCTGTTTTGGCCTGACCCAACCCTTCTTGTGTACTTATTGTTAGCTGCCAAGATGGAGTTGGCCCGTATAAGCAGCTGAGATGGAGTTGCTGGTCCCCAGGTCTTCAGTGGCACACGTCCCCAGACTTGAAAAGGGGTTTTCCTCCCACGTTCCCATCCGGCATGCTGTCTCCCAACTTTTCTGCTCTTGAACCTGGACTTTTGATGTTCTTCTTCTGGCTCTAAATGTTGCTCCAAGGAAAAGGTGGGCCACAATCACTGTTTCTGTTGATGAATCCCCATCACTCCTCCAAAGTCATACTTGGCAGACACTGCCCTGGTGTACAACTCTGTCCTGTCTAGCCCGAGGTCTTTCTTTTTACAATGACCATTTCCTAAGAGAGCTCAATAACTGCACCACCAGCAGCAGATAACAGCCAAAGTCTGGCCAACTTCTTCCCTTTCACAGGGAAGGTAAAGGCCTAAGCTGAGAAGAGGGAGGGTGAACGAAGGATCAGGAGACCTTGCAACCAGTAGAGTTGGGTACCATTGGTGGGAATGAACATGGGCTTTGCCATTTTCAATATCCAGGCCGAGGCCTCCAGATAAGGTACGATGCTGTTGCTTCTGAGCATGCACAGGGTGCCATGGTGCATCTCGCACTGCTTTGAGGGCCTGGGGAGCAATTCCAGACCGCTTTCGGCCCCAGCACTTTTCACGCTTCCACGCAAAGGTGCAGCGAAGTCCAGGCGGTTGTTTGCCGAGCCCCATGATGTATTCACCAGGCCGCAGCGGCCTGTCATGCCTTTCCTTCGCCCCCTCCTTCTCTTCCTCTTGGCTGGTGCAGCTGCCAGGGACCCAGTGCCCCAGACGTGCCCCCCCGCCAGCCTTCTGGGCACTTGCTTGGCGCTCTGCGCGAAGGCGATGCGGGTTGCCCGCTCCTGAGTCAGTGATGCTCTGTTTCCATGGCAGTTGCTTTTCCTGCTGGGATGGCGAGTGCGGATTGGCTGGCCTGCTGGAGTGGAAGAGATGGTTGGAGGGGCTGGACCCAAACACTGCCGCGTTTTTTGCGGCTGCTTGCAATGGGGGAGATGCGCGAAGGCAGGAGATAGCTAGGGTGGGTGGGTGCCTTTTCTCTCCTCGCTCGCTCTTTAATAAAACTTTGGAGTGGTGTGTTTTTTCCCCTCCCTTCCTGGGGCTTTTATTTATTTTTTGCTTGCTTGCTTGCTTGCAAGTAGAGAAAACTTAACTTTGGGGTCCAAACAGGTGCAAGAGGAAGACCAGCAGGAGGAGGGGAAGGAGGCAAAGGGAAAGGATATGGGGAATCCCCCGGCTGAGGTCAGGGAATTTCCCTAGATCCCACAATCCCCCATCTCCATCCCCCCATCCCTGCATTGGGGTGAGACAAAAAGAGGGCATGCTTTTGCACCATCAGCAACATCTGCCCATAACACTGTTGACTGAGGTCTTAAGTCTAACCCCAGCCCATAATCCTTTGCAGGTGCTGCGTCCTAAATCCTGCTGAGAACCAACCGACCTCAGATGGCACACACTGGGCACAACAGAGATGCCCCCGTCCCATTTCCTCGCCTCCTCCATCACTTCACTTGCACCTGCAAGGAGTCTCGTGCTGGCATGGGCATGGGCATGGGCATAGGCGTGTCTTGGCACCGGGTGGGCAGGGCTGGTCCTACATCGGCAGACACGAGCATCAGATTTTTGGGTGTCTGGAAAAGTTAAACACCCTCCCTTTCCCCGAAGCATGATAACTCCATCCAGCGATGTTGAGGCCAGAATAGTAACAAGCTCATTCCTGATCCAGAAGCGCATAACTTATTGCCACGAGATGCAAGGCGTGGCCAAGAAGATGAAGTGCCGGAAACTTGTTTGGCTTGATTATTTTTATCACTTTGGGTTGTTTGTTACTGTGCCGCACACTGTCATCTCGGGAAAGACGCTAAACATTGGCTTACGACTCACTTTGTTTTTGCCTCTGGTACTGTTGTTTGCACTATTTTCACCATTTCCATTGGTGTTAAGTAGTTTTATGCCAAATCTGACCTGTGGATGGGGGGGGAACAACTAGTATTGAAATAACTGTACATTTTGTGATACATACCAGAGATTTCAGCAAGTGGTATCTCTAACATGTGCCTAAGACAGTCCAGACTTATTGCTTTTCATGTTTCCAGGAAAGAGAAACCAATCGCTATTCCCTTCTATTTTTGGATTGTCCAGCTCAGTCCATCTGAACCGGATCACTGGAACCACCAGATTTAATTTAGCTAAAAAATGGGTTGTACTATGCATGTATTTTAACTACTCTTACAAATTTGTGTTTGAATAACATGGTTCACTGAGATACTGAGGATCATCTATACACTCTTAGCGACAAGCATGAGGCAATGCGTTTGCTATTCCGCAGTTCAAGATTGGTTGGTACCATTAATATACTTTACACAGGAAGAGGGATTTTCTATTCCCATCATGGGCCAAATATCCAGACAATGCCCAGTCAAGAGTTGGTTGCACCCAGTGCCAGGTGCAAGTTGCTGGGTGGGAGAGTGCTTTGACCCACCAGTAAGAGCAATGGGAGACCAGTCTCCCAGCCACCCATGAAAGCTTGTTTGACCTCTAAAGAGAGAACCCAACGTCCATTGGTAAGGGTGCTTTGGACCAGTGACTGACCGCATGGTCTCCTAACACTGGAGAAGTAAGCTGGCATGGTTTCATAGGCTGCTTATCCAAAGCCTTGGTGGCCTACGGAGAAGGTCCAAGGCTGGACAATTGTGGACAGAGGACTGACCAATGCATCAAGTCCCAGTCTCTGGTGTACTTGGTCTAACCTTACTCACCTCACCTGTAGACTCTTCACAGAAAACAGAGTTAACCTGTGGGATTCACCGCCACAAGAAATGGTGATGTCAGGATCTTGAAAGCGATGGACAATTGTGGTCAAGGACTGCCTAGCCTTCAGGTCTGTTTCTGGTGGTACGGTCCAGCCTTACTCCTCATCCCATCCTGTACATTCTCCCAACAGGAGTTAACCTGTGGGATCACCGCTGCAAGAATCGTGAGGGAGGCCAAGTCGGGATCTTGAAAAGCAAGGAGGTCCAGGGCTGGACAGTGTGGACAGAGACCTGCCCAGTCCTACAAGTCTCAGTCTCTGATCAAACTCACCCATCTGTAGATTCTTCACACAGCCCATGGCAGTTAAAGGGGAGCCAGAGCGAGTAACTCCATAGAACTTAAGTGTTATCAAAGTGGAATCAGAGGACTATCAAGGGGCTACGAAGTGGAATCAGAACGCTATAAAAGGGGAATCAGATGCTACAACCCTTGGCAATTATAATGGAAGCAGCACGCTACAACTCCTTAGAAGTCATAGAGTTATCACACACTTTCAGTCTGCCATGCTCCTGTTGCCCCAGCATCACCCATCTGTGACAGGAGCCTCCTGGTGGGATCACGGATGGCGCTATTAAAGGGGAATGCTTCCATTTTCATCGGAAGCGTTCTGTATGTTTTAAAACGTGCCCTTTTTAAATAACGATTTGATCTGTAAAGTGGAATCAGGTGCTAAAAAGTGGAACCAGAGAGTATAACTCCATGAAGTTAAGTGTATCAGAGAGCTATAAAAGTGGAACGAGAGTGCTATAAAGTGGAAGTAGGATGCTACAACTCCATGGCAGTTAAAATGGAATCAGAAAGTGTTATAAAAGTGGGACGGAGTACGACTCCATGGAAGTTAAAGTGGAATCAGAGTGCTACAAGTAGGATCAGAGGACTATAACTCCCATGGAAGTTAGTGTTATGAAGGAGCTACAAAGTGGATGAGAAGCTATAAACATGGAATCAGGATGCTACAACCTCAGGCAATTAAAGCGAAAGCAGCACGCTATAACTCCATGGAAGTCACAGTGTTACCAAGCTCTATAAAGCGAATCAAGTGCTATAAAAGTGGAATCAAAGTGCTACAACTCCATGGCAGTTCAAGCGGAATCAGAGTGCATAAGAGTGGAACCAGGGTGTTACACTCCATGGAAGTTAGTGTTATGAAGGGGCTACAAAGTGGAATCAGTGCTACAATCCCATGGCAGTTAAAGTGGAATCAGAGTGCTACAAAGTGGGGTCAGAGTGCTATAAAAGTGGAATCAAAGTGCTACACTCCACGGAGGTTAAGGTGGAATCGGAGTGCTATAAAGGTGGAACCAGAGCGGTTACAATTCCGCAGTTAAAGTGTTATCAAAGCCCTATAAATGGAACGAGCGCACTATAAAAGTGAGATTAGGATGTTACAACTCCATGGCAGTTCAACGCGAACCAGAGAGTGCTATAAAAGCGGAACCAGAGTGTACAACTCCATGGAAGTTAGTGTTATGAAGGGGCTACAAAGTGAAATCAGTGCACAACTCCAGGCAGTTAAAGTGGAATCAGAGTGCTATAAAAGAGGAATCAGAGTGCTACAACTCTAGGCAGTTAAAGGGGCACCAAAGCGCGATAACTCCAGGGCGGTTGAAGCGTGTCAAGCAGCGCCCTAAAGCGTTGGAGGGCGCAGGACAGCGGGATGCTCTCCTCTGGCGGGAGGGTGCGGTTGGGGCTGGTGGTTGTCACCCTGCCTCTGGCTGGGAGCCTCCACTCTATCCTCTCTTCCTTGTCTTGCGCTTCTTCCACTGGAAACAGGCACCTGCCTGCGCTGAGTGGCTGCGCGGAGGCCCTTCGCAGCCAATGGCAGCAGCCAGCCTCCTCCTCGCAGCAGAGAGAAGGAGAGGAGGAGCATTGGGGGTTACTGCTGCGCTTGGCTGGCCCTCCTGCAAAACAAGCCCCCTGGTTGCCTCTGAGGCCACTAGGATGACTCTCTCAGCATCCTAGGTCAGATCAGGGTGCAAAGAGAGGAGGAACACTCCAAGCCAGGCCCAGCAGAAACCCAGGATCCACCCCAAAACCATCAATAAGCCAAGCCGGTTCCTGCCTAAATAAGGAACCTGACTTTGTTCCACCAAAACAATAAAGGGACAAATTGATCTTGACCCCCCCCCCCTTGAATCCATCTGGGGAGAAAAATCAGGTTATCAATCCAATATAATATAGAGAGAGATAACATGGATAGCTGGATGGATGATAGATGATAGAGATAGATAGATAGATAGATAATAGATAGATAGATAGATAGATAGATAGATAGATAGGATGAATGGATGGGGGATATAGATAGACAGACAGACAGATGATGGATCCATGGATAGATAATGGATGATAGATAGATGATAGATAGATAGATAGATAGATAGATAGATAGATAGATAGGATGGTGGATATAGATAGATGATTAATAGATGATGGATGGATAGATAAATAGATCTGACACACTGGATCTGATGGAAGGATCCTCATGGATCCATGTGATTTTGTAGGGAAACCTGAAACCTCCAACAAGTCAAGCATCATATTCCTATCCAATAAAGAAATCAGACTTTGTCCACCAAAACGGGGGGGGGGGGTGATCTTGACCCAAGATAGAGAAAGAGAGAGATTAGAGAGAGGATGGATCTATATATAGATAGATTTGCAATGAATTGAACCCAAGCCCCCTTGAATCCCATTTGGGGAGAAGGCCGGATATAAATCCAATAATAAATCAAGGATCTGATGCAAGGATCCTATGGATCTGCAGAAAGGATCCTCATGGATCCATGGGGATTTTGTGGGGATTTTGACCAAACCTTGCTGAAATGAAGGGCACCTCTCTGTTCTCAAAATGAACCCTAAAACTCTCAGATCTCATCAGCTATATAATACAAAAACAGAGGCAGAGATCTATACGATTTGTAGAGGATCCACCTAAATTCACGCCAATCGAGTATCATCCAAAGCTGGTCCTGACACAGAGACCCTCATGGATGCAGATATTTACAGGGGAAGCACCAAGCCCTCAAACCAAATAACACTTTGTGCCTAAACACCAAGCTATAAAAAGATAATGGAGGTTGTATACTGTAATGTTAACCATGGCAGGAAAATCGAATTGAAAGGAGCCAAATCAAATTAATGTGTCCTCAAAGGGAACATATAAAATTAGGCTCGCATGCATTACTGGGCCATCCAACCAAAAGGATGGATCCAAGCACAGGCAACATCTGAGCCAGAGATGTTCCATTGTTGTTGTTCCTTCGTGGCATTCTGACTTAAGCAAACCTATCCCAGGGTTGTCTTAGCAAGTTTCTTTCAATGGGAATTGCCATCCTCGAGCTGAGAGAGTGTATTTGCCCAAGGAATCCAATGGCCAAGTGGGGATTTGAACTCAGCACTCAAACCACTACACGTGCTGGGAAAAAACCACAGGAATATACATTGCTATGCCATCGTGATGCAAAAATAGGGATCCAAAGCAATGATTCTATAAATTCACATCATTCACATGGGATCGTCAGAAAACCAAGGTAAGTTTATCACACTGGGGCTAATTTCGGCATTAAAGAGAGATTAAAGCGCATTTAAAGCATCCCGCAGAAAGTGAAATGGCGAGTAATTGCGCGAATGATTATCACACGAATTGGCGCAAATAAAGCGATGCTGGAAATGCATTGTCGGATCTGGAATTTTATGATGGTCTGTAAATACAAAGCTGTGGTTTCAATGTTGATTTGGAGCTGATGCCAAGTGAAAACTCATACGATTGTGAAGATCCTTATCCAAGATCATAGAATCGGAGTTGGAAGAGACGCCCAAGGGTCTTCCAGTCCAACCCCATCCTGCCATGCAGGAACTCTCCTCAAAGCTCCCCATTGACAGATGGCCATCCAGCCTCTGTTTAAAGACCCTCCAAGGAAGGAGACTCCATCGCACTCCAAGGGTTAGTGTTCCCTGTCAAACAGCTCTTACTGTCAAGATGTTCATCTTAAAGTTAGGTGGAATCTCTTTTCCTGTAACTTGCATCCTTTGCTCGGTGTCTATTCTCTGGCAGCAGAAAACAAGCTTGCTCCATCCTCAGAGATCCCTTCAAACATTTCAACATGGCCATCATGTCACCTCTTAACCTTCTCTTCCCCAGACTAAACATACCCAACTCCAAGCCGCTCCTCATAGGGCATCATTTCCAGACCGTCCATGTCTTTGTACCAAGGTAGTGAGAAGATGTACGGGATCCTTATGGTTCGGCCTTGGGTACAAACATGTTATTTCATCTCTGGATCACCTTAAAATCATAACAGTGGTACCCCGGGATACGAAAGCACCGCGTTACGAAATTTCCGGGATACGAAAAAATTCTATAGGAAAAATGTTCCGGGTTACGTTTTTTTTTCGGCTTACGAAAAAAATTTGGTGCTTTTCGGCGCTTTTTCGCACCAAATCGCGGCTTCCAGCGCTAGCGCCATGGCTTTCGGCTTGCGAAGATTTCGGGTTACGAAGGGCGCCGCGGAACGGATATTTTCGTAACCCGGGGTACCACTGATTTGTCAGATCCAGTTCTTAGAAGTAGGGGAGAGCAATGTATGTGATCTGTGGATTTCATCCTTCAGTCTGTGCGCAGAGCTCAATACAGATGGATCCAATATAAACACCATCTGGAGCCATAAGTATCTATGTATTTGATTACGTTTTTTATGCTGAAGTGGCCAAGAAGAGTAAGAAATCTGTGGTTTTTATGTTCCAAGCCTTTTTTATCAGCATGTTTTTGACTTGAGCGCAGTTGGGGCGACCTGCCATAAAACGATACGGGTTGTGACAGTGCCTTGGACCCAGATTTTGTGGCATGTGATTTTTACAATTCCCATACAAATGTGGTAAATGAGGGGATCCTCCCATATTAAAATCATATTACCCATGGGATTCTGTACCCCCCAGATCCATGGTTTTGTGTTATGATGCCTCCATGGTTTTCTGGTTCACTGTTTGGATGCAAGCGATACATGATTTGCAATGCTTCAAGGGGATCTTTTGTAAATCATCTGGACGCCCAGGAGATCCGTCTTTTTATACCACAGGGTGCCAAAATGTATAACATATGTGATGTTTGTGGTTCAGTCCCAGAAGCATGATGACAACAAGCCAGATTTGCGGTGGTTTGGGTGGCATCCTTTGCAAAGTGCAATCACACCCCAAATCTACAAAGCGGGGATACCTTTATGAGGCCAACCCATGCACAACATGCATTTTATTGTGCGCACAAATCGATGGTGGGTCCAATGTAAAAGCCATCTGGTCCATAGTATCTATGATAGGGTCACATTTTTTGTGCCAAAGTGGCCAAGAAGAGTAAAAATCCGTAATTTTCATGTTTCGGTCCTTGTTTTATCAGTAGTTTTTTGACCTGGAGCAGAGTTTGGGGTGACCTGCAATAAAAACCATATGGATCTGCTATAAAAACATATGGATCTGTTGCCTCGGACCCATTTTTTTGGTATGCAATTTTACACATTCGTTTTGTGCATATTGGCTGACCCTGTTTTGTGGATGTTTTGTACTCTGCTACACAGCCGCCAACACGGCTATGGATCTCCTTGCAAAACCATGATGAAATCAGTCGGTTCCTCCCCGCTGCCATCCTTTGCGTGTCAAACGCAGACGGATCCTGAGCGTTCCTGGGGGGGGGGGGAGTTATGGAATCCCCTCCAGATCTGGCAAGTTGTGCGTGCATTGTTGGCTTACCTTCCTTGGGGTCAAGCAGGCACCTTCCCCAGCCAGGCTGATAATAATAATAATAATGAGTTTTGTTTGTGGTTGTGTTTGCTTTCAAGCCCTTTGGACATATGGCGGCCCAAGGCAAACCGACCAGATAAACCAAACCAGAAACCTTGATTATCTGTATTTCTTTTCCTTTCATTTATTTTTATACTAAATTGTATTAAAAAGAGCATTTAAAATACATGTTTGTTCGAAATGACTTCCCTTCCCTTAACCTTTCCATTCCTTCCTTTTTTCCCTATCATCTCCTACCCCTTTCTTCTTTCAACTCTTTCTCACTTTCCATTCCCTTCATATACTCCTTTACTCCTCCCTCTACTTCCACCTTTCACTCCCTTTTCTTACCTTCTTCACCCTCCTACCTTCTATGCATTTATCTGTATATCTATAAGGAGATTTGTCCTCGTACCGGAAAGTATAACTGTTTCCAGTAAGAATACGGGGTCTTTCTATGTGGTGTGTTGTGTCCTTCGGTTGTTTCTGACTAATGACAACCCTAAGCTGAACCCAGTGGCCTAAATACCTGAAATGCACAGATCCTGGAAGCTAAGCAGTATCAGCCCTGGTTAGGATTGGTGGAGGGAGACCGGCAACACATACCCAGTGCTGCAGGTTATATTCAGGGAAGACTAATAGGGTAACCGTGAGAACAGTGGTTTGATGGACTCCGACTCCCAGAGACCAGGGTTTGATTCCCAACTCGCCATGGAAACTCACTGGGCGATTCTGGGTGGGTCACACTCTCTCAGCCTCCAGGGAAGGTGACGGCAAACACTCCCTGAAGAAACCCTGTGATAAGGTTGCCACAGGGTAAGAAATGGACTCGAAGGCCCACAACAACAACAAACCATATCGACAGGCCACTTGAAGGCACATCCACCTGCAGGTCAGGGTGGCCCAGATGTCCTCACCGCAAGAGGACAAAGCGCCGTAAAATGTAGAACCATAGAATCCTAGAGTTGGAGAGACCCCAAGGGCCATGCAGTCCAACCCCATTCTGCCAGCAGGAACTCTCATCAAAGCACCCCTGACAGATGACCATCCAGCCTCTGTTAAAGACTCCAAGGAAGGAGACTCACTACCACTCCGAGGAAGGAGTGTGTGCCACAGTCGAACAGCCCTTACTCTCAGGAGGTTCCTCCTAATGTTCAGGTGGAATCTCTTTAACTGGAGCTTGCATCCCATTGCTCCATGCTTATTCTCTGCAGCAGCAAACAAGACTTGCTCCCTCTCAATATGACATCCCTTCAAGTATTGGGCGCCATATCACCTCTTAGCTTGTCTTCTCATGTTAAGCACCCCCAGCTCCTAGCTGGTTACTCATAGGGCATGGTTTTCCAGGCCCTTCGCCATTTTAGTCGCCCTCCTTTGGACACATGCTCCAGTTTCTCAATGTCCTTTTTGAATTGTGGTGCCCGAAACGGACACAGTGTTATTCCAAGTGAGGCCTGACCAAAGCAAACAAGGGGCACTAGGTATTCAAGAACAATATGGACCACATCCCATCAAAGCCACTTGTCTCCATGCTTCTCGGTCATGCGCCAAATGGGAGGCCATTTTGGCATTTCCTCCTGACCGAGGTTGAACGTAGGGTGCGTCCGGAAAGGAGGACAGGTCACTAAAACACCGACACACAGAAAGAACTAATTAATTTAATGAAATAAGTTTTAAAATGTATAATAGGCAAGATTTAAAATAAAAAATAGGCGGATGTTGAAATGTAGGACAAGATTTTGTGACTAGAGGGGTTGGTCTGAGGCTGAGAGAGTGGTGGCTTGCCCAGAGGGGAGTGGGTTTACTCTGGGGGAAGTTTGGGATCTGAGTCCTGAGTTCGAGTTCTCCCACTTGTTGCCTCGTTCCAGCCTCGAGGGCGGGTGACGTCATCCCCGCTGTCACTGGGCAAACTCGCCCTTTGCTGCAAAACCCAAGCGAGGATGGAAGCCTGACTCATGGCCCTGGCACCGCGCATGGCGCCGCCCGGGCTCCATCCCTTCCACATAAACAGCCAGTGACGTCAGCGCCAGGTTGAAGAAGAGGCAGAGCTGGGCGGGTCCGGCGCGCGGCAGAGACAGCGGCGGGAATGGCTCCTCCGCTTCTTCCCCGCCCCCTGCCGCCTCGCGCTCCCTTGGACGCCGCCGCCTGCCCGTCCCGGCGACGGAGCGTGATTGGCCCCGGCGAGCTTCGGCTATCCAATCACGGCTCGACCGGGAGCCTTGGCTCCTCCTTGGGGGGAGGGGTTGAGGAGGAGGGGATGACCCTGACGTTTCTAACACCAATAGGGAAAGGGAGGCACTTTGGCATGCTCAGGGCTTCTTTCATGAGGAAAGGAAAGAGCCCGCAATAGGGCACTGCAGCCCAGTGTCTCCCCTCTGCCTCCCAACAGGCCAGGGTTCAATCCCTACTGGCAATGGAAGCCAGTTGGGACTTTAGGCAAGTCACACTCTCTCAACTCACAGGAATCATCAGATCATAAAGTTGGAATAGACCCCAAAAAGGGGCCTCATCCAGTCTGAACCCCTTCTGCCATGCAGGAACTCAATCAAAGCATCCCATTGACAGATGGCAACCAGCCCTGTTTAAGGCTCCAAGAAGGAGGGTCTTCTGCTCTTCAAGGGGTCTGTCCCATGTCAGGAAGACAAAGCGAAGCCCCTCTGACAATTCTTGCTAAGGTTTGCTTAGGGTTGCTTAGTCACACAACACCAGTGGCCAAGTCACACTCTTCGCCCCAAACAGACAGGCCAAAATAAGCTGCTTAGGGTCACTTTGGAGGTATGTGTTTAAATTATGCATGCCTCCTAAGTGGTCGGAAGCCATGCCAAAGCCATGCTCCAGCGTAGCTTTGGCGCAGCTAATGGCCTCTTAAGATGCTGTGTCTTTAAACAGCATACAGTACCTCCAAAGCTGCATTATTTGGCCTGTCTGTTTAGGCCTGTAGTTGAAGAACCCCAAGGCATCAGTGCAACCCCATTCTGCCATGCAGGAACTCACATCAAAGCACACTGTACACAGTCCATCCATTGAAAACCCCAAAGGAGGAGACTCCACTACTCTCCAGAGATGCCCCTCAAGGCAAGGCATTCAGCCAAGGCAGGCAAACATCCCCTCTTTCTCCCTCTTCTCTCTCCTGTTTATGCCCAGATGACCCACTGACCCACAAGCCCAGGGCAGGGCCCTGCAATGGAAAGAGGCCCCACTGCTCTGGATGGCCCCCCTTTCCTCCCAACACAGTGAGCTCAGCTGATGCGGGAATTCCCCAGCAGAGGTCTTGGCCTCTCTTAACAAAGGGTGCCAGTCTGCCTCTAGCAAAACTCCTCTTTGCTCCCATCTCCTTGCTCCTTGGACTAAGGAGGGCTGAAGGAAAGACCAAGCCATGCCCTGCCTGGCTGGCTGCAAAGGAAGGGGGCAAAGGTCCATGATGATGATGATAATGATGATGTGATTTTATTTATATACCACTAAGATCATTAGAGCCAGCATAGTGCCCACTTGAGTCCCTATGTTGGGAGAAACAAATAATAATCATAATAACAATAGCATAGTGAGTGTGTTGAGCATTGGACTATGACCTTGGAGACCAGGGTCGAATTTTCACTATCATAGGCGAAGTGCAGGAAACACCACTCTGCTAAAGCCAGGCCATGAGAACCAACACAGCGCAATGGTTTAAGCACTGGACTGCGACTCGGAATACAAGTCCGATTCCCGCTCGGCCACGGCACCAATCTTGTCAAGAAAGCTCCCATGATGAGTGCAATGTCAGAGCGACTTGAAGCGTGCGAAGTGTGCAAGAGCGTGCAAGGCTCATAAGCAGGTAGCTGAGTGGCGGGAGACCTGCAAAAAGGAGGTGTGAGGTTATGGTAACACAACTCTGGGAGCATTAGGTCCAAGGTGTGGTGCGGATTGAATCCAGCACAACAGATAGATGGAGAGTACCTCGAGTGCAAGAATCGTTTCCAGTGGACTACCGCAATGCGCTTTGTGGGCTGTCCTTGAAGCATCCGAAAAGTCAGGTGGTTGGGAGACATTAAAAATCAGACGAAAGGATCAGACTAAAGGACTGTTTGGATAGACTAAAGATTTACAGTCCAACATCCAGTCAATCGGTATCCACGGCATCTTGTAAGCAGGACATGAGTGTAAATGTGCACTCCATGTTGCATTTCAGGTTGAGCACTCCTCTAGGCATTTGTAGGTCCTCAGTATGATTCAACATCACTTTAGCAACATTGACCATAGAGTTGCACTGGGGACCTTTGGCAGATATGACCATATAGTGCAGGGATGACCTGGAGATCCCAGAGAGGTAAAAAGAAGGGGTTTTTCATTTGGGACTGTTTCACCCAACCCCACAAATGTGGATGGACCGATTTCCATATCTGCACAGACAAGGGAAACTTGCGCAAGTCTAATGCATGGCTTTGTTATTTGCACTGATTTGGGACGTCTGCATCACTGGTGCAGTGTTACTGGAATAACATTTCAGGAGGGCATGAAAACAGCAAAAAGCACGTCTGGCAAAGAGTCGTTTTTGTGCCGAATTCTGTCCTTTGCGTGCCTGATTTGCAAGTTTTCATAAACAGAAATAAAGGTTCTTCGTTTGTTTCTAAACGGCGCGCAGAGATGAAGATGTTACCTCCTTGTCATAGCAACTCCTTTCCTTTTATTATCTCTCATCCATTCCCATCCTGCATCAATAGTAATATTGTAATATTTATTTTTCTGTAGAGAGATCTTGGAGCACCTTGAGACTTCTGAGCTTTGCTAGACTTTCTACTTCCCAACGCTGTAGTCTAATGTCTGTATGCATCTAAGAAGCGGCTGCAACCTAGGAAGCGCATACCACCAACTTCTTTCTTTCATGGTCTCAAAGGCTCCAAGATCTCTCTCATATGATTCAGCCTTCTGTCCAGGAGAAATCCCCAAACGTCCTGCCATTCGGAGCATGACTAAAGACCATGAATGTATATTACTTTGATTTAGTATGGGAGAGATCTTGTCACCTCTGGGACTAATGAAAGAAAGAGTGGCAGCAGCAGCTTTCCTAGTTAGGCCTACAATACCTACATCCATCGAAGCCCAAATACATCTGAGGAGTAAACCTAAGTCTAGAAAGCCCGCCAACCTCTTTCTTTCAGGGTCCAAGGGGCTCTCTCCATACTGATTCCACACGCTGACATGGCTATTAGTCTTTGATGCACCTGGTACAACAGTTGGGGCACACTAAAACAAATGACACTGTACTTGCCCACAGGGGACCAACTTGCCATAGGGAATCATTGGAGAATACTTGCCATAGGAGCACTGGGAAAGTTTTCAATGGTCCCTATGGGCAAGCATTCCCTATAGTCCCTATGGACACGTATTCCAATATGATTCCCATGGTCAAGCATTCCCCTATGTTCCCTATGGG
>NC_056530.1:20005884-20011554 GCF_019175285.1 Sceloporus undulatus
GTACTATGTTTGCACTTTTAATGCCATGGCTTCTGGCTTTGCCCAAGACTGAGGACAAAGAGTTTACAGCCCTCCTTTATACTTTTTCACTTTGTGGACAGATCTTGGGAACTTCAGGTGGAAATGAGCAAAAAGCCCTGTAACCAAATGGGCCATAAAACACACAGTATGGTACACAAAGAGGTGGCAAATAGATATGGCTTGCCCTTTTGATGCCCAAGTTTCAGCCAGATGTTGGATACTCTTTCCCTTCACTGACCCCACAACTGAGTTACACTTCAATGGATGCATCTCTCTGCCTACATGCTTTCAACACTCCCTGGCTAAGTCCTCCGGATCTCTGTGAAATCGTGCTTGGAAGCATCTTGAATCTACGTAACTTGCATGCCTTTCAATACGGAGGTTTGCTATCAAGGATCAATTAGGGTCAAGAGGGGCATTGCATATTCTTTGCATTCCAACTTGCACAGCACATCACATATGTGTATGTGTCTTTAGTGGCAGCTCTAAGATTCATGGGGTGGTGAATCAGCTCCATGTTTTAGGGCAAATTTATCAGGAGGTATCCTGGATATGCCACAATATGCTCAGCTCCCTGAAAGTCTGGACTGAATTATGAAGCCAACTCACTGTTCTGTTGTCATGAAAACAGTGGTGACTGTTGGCTCTCATGTCATTGAGTTGGTGAATCCATTCTAGGTTTGGGCTCACTTCAAAGGAGCTCTCCAAGATGCTGAAAAAAGCCCGAATTAGAACCTGGAATAGATTCACTGCTCCACTATGGCTATCACCAACATTCACTGCATGGAAGCCATCACTGTTTGTATGTGACTAGTTTTGTTGTTGGGGGAGAAGGCAGGCCGAAAGATGTTGTCTAATGCCAAGGTGAGTAGATAATCATATGAATAAGTATTGTAGTGTAGTGCGGGAAGCAGAAAAGAGATGTGATGAATTGGCCAAGGGAGCCCTCATGAGGCTGTGGAAGAAAAGATGAACATTTAAGTTACGGTCTTAAAGAAAACATTTATAAACTGATGGACTGTTTCCCAGAAATAATTTCTAAGATGTTTAAGGGGTCTTTCAATTTGTGTTGGAAATGTGAGAACAAAAAAAGAAGCCTTTTATTATATCCAGTGGATCTGTGACAAAGCTAAAAAGGTTCTGGACTCCGATTCACTAATAATAATGATGATGGAAGTTATTACACATCTCATCTGAGCTGATATTCTTTCTGTTGGATTTCTTCACTGTCCAGATCTCAGATCCATACATGGTGATGGGGAATATAATAGCTTGGGCAGCTCTAACTTTTGTGCTCAGTTGTATATCTTTTACACTTTTGGATCTTCTCTAGCTCTTTTCTGGCTGCCCTTCTTAGTCCTGGTCTTCTGATTTCTTGACTGCGGTCTCCATTTCGATCAATGTTTGTCTCTGACTACAGCATGACAAAAGCTCCAAGAAGCAAGTGTAGTCAGCAAAATCCCCAATAAGCAGTGCCAATAAACTGCCAACCTCCATGATCCACCAATTATTTCTTTACACTACCTTTTAGCCCTCTGAGGGAAAGTCCTCCAATACTTGGCAGAGGCATGTGCAATCTATTATCGTAGATCCTGATTATTGTGGGCACTGTTCCACTGTCTCTTGCTGTTCGGCAGAAGCCCCAGTGTAAACAGGGCAAGAAATAGCAGGAGCACGGAGGCTGGAGAAAAGTGCCAGAAACCAGCCATTTTACACTTTAGGATCTTCCTAGACAGGATCCTAAAGTGTAAAATGGGCTCTTGGTATCGGCTGAGATTTAGTTCCAGGACCCTCGGTGGATACCAAAATCCATGGATGCTCAAGTCCCATTAAATAGCAAATAGTAAAATAATATCTCTTATATAAAATGGCAAAATTAAGGTTAACTTTTTAATATATATATATGTGTGTGTGTGTGTGTGTGTGTGTGTGTTTTAGTGTAGAAAACCAAGGTATCAATATCAGCTACATTGCTGAGCAACAGTAACTGAACTGATGTTTTCTGGCAGCTACAAGATTGCTTTCATACTCTTTGCTTTTCTTCCATTTCTTTCAGTATTCCTCAATCCCCTGGAAGTATTCATAATATATATATACACACACACACACACACACACACACACATGCGCGCGCACACGCACACACACATATATATTCAATATTTTCAAACCGTGGATGGTTGAATCATGGATAAAGAAGCCTGGATACAGAGGCTGAATGTAAAACTAAACCGAAAGCAAGGATTGTCCAAACCATTGTATTCCTCTCACCATGCATGGATGGGAGAGCTGGGCAGAGAAGAAAGCCAAAAGAACGAAACCAACCTTTGAGATGTGGTGCTGGAGAAGAGCCCTCAAGATACCATGGACAGCCAAAAAGACATACAAATGGGTCCTTGATCAGATCAAGTCAAATTGTCCCTGGAAGCCAGGATGAGCAAACTGAAGTTGCCCTGCTTTGGCCACATCATGAGAAGTCATGATATTGGAAAAGACAGTAATGCTAGGAAAGGTGGAGGGAGGTAGAGAGGAAGACCACATACCAGATGGTTGGACTCAACCAGAAAGGCCATGGGCTTGATCCAGTAGGACCTGAGCAAAGCAGTGGAGGACAGACATTTTTGGAGAGGTCCAGTCCATAGGGTCACCATGAGTCGAGGTCCACTCCAAGGCAGTTAACAAGCCTGCTTCCCCAAATGCGCCTCTTGCTTCCTCCTGGCCATCCAATGCTGCCATCTAGTGATGCCAGGGAGTCAAAAGCAGCCCTGAGATGCTCTGGATAAGATCTGCGAGAAGGCAATGGAAAGGGCAGGGTGACCAGATGTTCTCTTATTCCAGGACATATCTTACATTTCAACCTTCTCTCCAGGAGGAATTTCAAAATGTGATCCATTTTGATCATGGGTCAGAAGCACGCATTTACATTTACATTAGTGTTTGTAGCTTTGATTCAGATGCCTGACATTTGACGGTGCCGTGTCCTCCTTTGTGGTTTGGATGTCTGGTCACCCTGGGATGGGGTGACCCTGGGGAAACCTGGGGTAAGGGTGCCTCCAAGGGCAGGGAAGAATTGATTGCTTCGTACAAATGCCTCCCTCCCCACCATCTCTTCATAGCCTCCTGGGAGAGAAACTGCTGCACAATTTGCCCCAAACAATGTCCCTGTGGAGGAGGCCAAGAAGCCCAGGGAGTTTCGAAAGCTTGCAAGGCTTATATTGCACATTTCAGTTGGCCAATAAAAGGTGTCACTGTTGGGTGGATTTTTGTTTCGATTTACTAAATGGCCAACACAGCCACCCTGCATGTTTTCTGGGTGGTGAGATATACGACATTGTAGCTTGCAACAGGGGAACCATGGAAAGTAGCCTCTGGGTTGGGACTTCAACCAAAGTGAAACAATTTCGTCTTCTTCTTAAATTTGGACTGGATTTGCAAGTTTTACAGCCACATCACCCAAATGTTCCTGATGCAAAAACATGGAGACTTCTTGAGGAATCTATTGTTCTCTGCCTATAAAGAGGCCTGTGACCTCATTGGAATGGAGACATGTTGGATTGCAAAAGAGGGGTCCCTGTTGAGATGCAAATGGACTTTCAATTACCAGGACTTTGACAATCTCCCAGAGAAGGAGCCTGCCTGCAAAAGATAGCCTCCCCATCTTTACTAAGGACTGGACTAATATCTCCAATTGCAAACAAAAATCCATCAGTGATACCTTTTATTGGCCAAACGAAATGCATAATATACTTGTTGCAAGCTAGTCACTCCCACCAGCTCTTAAAGCATTTCCAAGAGATACAAGCAAACGTCACAATGTTGCTGCAATAAATACAGGCGTTTGAGCAGCAGTGGTGTCTCAACCAGTCCGCACCACACCTAGTGAGTGACGCCACTTGACCCTGCCTCCCTCCTCCCTCCTCCTCCTCTGCTGGAAGGAAGCGGAAATAGAGCCCACGTGGTCAGAGGGAGGGAGGGCAGGAGGAAGGTGGTGGGGAGACTTGGCTTGCTTGCTTGCTTTGCAGGGCAGGGGCCAGGGAAAGGCTTTGGCAACCGGGAGCTGGGCCATCGGCTAGTGCTAACAGAGCGCTCTCCTCTGGTCCCTTTCGCCTTGGCTGCTGCAAGGAAAGGAGATCGTGCCTCCTCTGCTGCGCATGACGCACTGAGCCTGCTTCCAGTCCTTCTGCAAAGATGGTAAGGAGGAGGAGGAGGAGGGGAGCCTGGAGGGGCATCGCAGGGGGCATCGGGGGCAAGGAGGAGAGGGAATTGCCCCTGCCCCTGGGCCCTCTCCTCCTTGCCCTCTCCTCCTCTGATGCAAGGGTCCTTCTGGGGCAGAGGGCCACCCCCTGACCCTAAGGGCTATAAACCCTACTGCAGAGTTTTCTTGGCCAGATTGGTTCAGGGAGGGTTGGCCATGGCCATCTCTTGAGGCTGAGTATCCCTTCAAGTCGTATCAGACTCATGGTGACCCTACTCTAGGGTTTCCTTGGCCAGCAACCCTTTCCTTGGCCAGTTCAGAGGGGGCTAGCCCTGCCTTGCTATCCCTTGAGGCTGAGAGAGCGTTCCAGAATGGTTCAGAGAGGGTTGGCCCTGCCTGGCCATTTCTTGAGGCTGAGAGAGTGTCCCACATTGGTTCAGAGGGGATTGGCCCTAACTGGCCATCCCTTGAGGTTGAGAGAGTGTCCCACATTGGTTCAAGAGGGGATTGGCCCTACTTGGCCATCCCTTGAGGCTGAGAGAGTGTACCACATTGGTTCAAAGGGAATTGGCCCTACAGTACTTGGACATCCCTTGGGGTTGAGAGAGTGTCCTCCATTGGTTCAGAGGGGATTGGCTCTACTTGGCCATCCCTTGAGGCTGAGAGTGTCCCACAATGGTTCAAGAGGGGATTGGCCCTATCTTGCCATCCCTTGAGGTTGAGAGAGTGTCCCACATTGGTTCAAGAGGGGATTGGCATCTGCCATCCTGAGGTTGAGAGAGTGTCCCACAGGGTTCAAGAGGGGATTGGCTCTACCTGGACTCCCTGGAGGGTGTTTGGGTTGGGATTTTGGGATGTTTGGTCTGCCCTCTCTCCAGCCCAGGTGTCCAGATGGACTCACTGCCAAGGAAGAAGGGGGGGGAGAGGGGGGCACGACCCAATCAAAGCCAAACAAAACACTCCTAGTTATGTCAGTGCATTGCATGCTTCTGAGTCATGCTCCAAAGAGGACATTTTGGAATGCCTCCTGGAGAGAAGGTTGAATGGACTTGTCCTGAGGAAGGAGGACACATCTGGTCACACGGACCAGAGGTTAAAACTGCCAAGGAAGTCAAGGCACTGCCTCTTCCAACTCTATGATTCTATTCTATTCTATAAATGTAGGCCATTAACCAAATAAAAACTAGTTGTGCTCAAAAAGGAGGACATTTTGGCATTTCTCCTGGATGGATGAAATGTAGGAGATATCTGCAAGGTTTAAATATAGGAGATGTCTGGGAAAAGGAGGACATCTGGCCACCCTGTCTAGGCCACACCAAGGCAGGCCTTGGTGGAAGGCAGGAGGGATGTTGCTATTGGTTTACTTTCTCCCTTCTTGCTTTGGCAGTCAGCCTCTTTGGACTTGAAGTCAAGGAGAGGAAGGACGCGGAGCTGGACAAGAGGATTGAGGCCCTG
>NC_056530.1:20011579-20015942 GCF_019175285.1 Sceloporus undulatus
TGATTTAATTCTCCTTGTGGGGTTGGTAGGGTCCCCTTTGTAGCAATTTGACTTGGAAGTCCTATCATGATCTCCCTTGTCAGATTAGACTGATGGCTGTAAATATATCACATTAGCACAGCAGGTAAAGGTTTATTTGGAACCAACATCTGCATCAAAATTGGGTTTCTTTATCCAACTGATGGGAAAAACCCCTCCAACAATTTCTAGCTAGAGAGAGAAACAGAATGTGCAGAGAAAGTCTTAGCGTGCAAACATTTATATATATATATATATATATATATATATATATATATAATATTATATAGTACTTTTCAGTGAAAGGATTTTAATCAGTACTGAGTACAAGTCAAGCTGACCTTCTCATCTGTCAAGCAGAATCCATACAGGGAAGCAAAGGCTCTTTAACACTAAACAAATATAGCACTATTATCCTACCTTATCATGGCAACACCCTATGGAATTCTGGGATTCATAATCTTATGAAGCACCATGGCAGTCAAAGTGGAATCATAGCACTGTAAGCGTGAAAGAGTCACAGGAGAATTTCAGCGGATCTACTTTAGTTAGTACCAACCAGCAGGATTCCAGCCATGGAATTGCAGAAGGGTAACTCACACGAGCCCTTTTCACACTATACAGTTAAAACACTGTGATTCCACCTTAACTGTTATGGCAACAGCCTATGGAATCTTAGGGTTTGTTGTTTGATGATGCACAAGAGCATTCTGGATAAGAAGTCTAAATTCTCCTCCCTACAATGTACATTCAAGGATTCAGAAGGATGTTGCCATGACAGTTAAACCGGAACCATAGTGCAATAATTGTGTAGCCCAAAACTGGAGAAGCTTACAGATGTACAATAAGGATGAATGTGGGTTTTATTTTAATTCATGCTTGATTAGACTTGCACATTTTATCCTATTAGGGTTGGAAAGAATCTGGTATTATTTTGGAGAAAAGTAAGGAACATGGAGGAAATGGACAAATCTGCTCATCCAGGTTCAGGCTTTGAGTGCTTCTCTCTTCAAAAGTCCTGCTCCAAATCCTTGTGTATCTAATCATGTTACTGCTAAATTAGGGTTTCTACCCGACAACATGCTTCTCATCTTTAAGGTCTACACAGTGGACAGATACAAGATGGCACTCTCCAGTCACAGAAGAATTTGTACCTATTGACTATAGTTGGTGCAACTGAAGGAGGGTTTTTGTTTCAGTCTCCTTTTGAAGGATGGATCCTGCATTAGGGCATCTCTCCAGATTTATATGGAAAAGATTTCCCCTATCCTGAGTATATAAAGGTTCCTTTGGAAATGTGATGGCCTTCCTAAACCCAGAATGTCTGGTGAATCTGGCCACTTTGGGTCCAATACTAGCAACAGGGATGAGAGCTATAGGAGGAGAGGAGCAAAACGAGGGGTGCCCACTCATATAAAAATCCTGCCTCTCCATGGAATTTCCCTTTTGTTCCCAAATTTCTAGCATTGCAATAACTTTGAACTCCAGTTGAGCATTTAGAAATAGTTCATGCATCCAAAGAAAAGGGGGCAGGCAATGTTACCAAGGGATGCAAATACAGCAAATGGAAGAGTATTAGGGGTAAGTGATTTCCAAGGTTTCACTCTTTGCAATGCGAGGAATTTGGGGCCAGAAGGAACATTTTATTGGGGGGAAATTCTCATTTTATCCCACCTGTAGTAACACCTCAGCAACCTCCTATTTAACTCACAGCAGTTCCAGGAGAAGTAGTGGAAAAATCCAGAGAGAAATGCCAACCCCCGCAGTGGTAGATCTCGTGGCTACCCCATCTAATCCTTGCAAATATTCATTTATGTTCTACTTGCAGTCATGGCTGGCTGCCAGCCTTCCCTTGGGATCTCGGTCGCTTTATTGGGAACAAAGGCTAATAGAAGCCCTCAAGTCAGGTTTATGACTCACCTCCCATCTAGTGAATGGCTCTATACTCCTTCTTATTCCACTCAGTACAGCCATTATCAGCTTCAGTTTCCACTAGCCAACCCCCAGGATGGGCAGAGAAAGTGGTATTCTCCAACTAAGGCTCAGAGAAACAGACTGGGGATGCATCTACATTGCAGAAATGATGCGGTTTGACATCACTTTAATTGCCACAGTTCCATCCGACAGAATCCTAGGACTTGTAGTCTTGTGAGACACCAGCAATTTTTGGCAGGGAAGGCTAAAAAATGTAAAGCTAAAAAACCTCAGGTTTAAACAGGATGGAACTATAGCATTTAAAGTGCTGTCAAACTGCATTGCTTCTATAGTGTGGATGCACCCCAGGATGCATCCACACAATTGGTATTCTAATGGTAGTATAACTAAACCATTATGATGTGTCATCTTCTCTCTGCTAGAGCCACTTGGGGCCACCATGAAAAGACACAGCCTAGAGACACAATTCTCTGGGGCTTCTGAGATTGCAAGATTATTATTTTTTTGAACATGTTCCCACAACAGAAAAAAGATCAATTATTGTCTCAGCTGCACCAAAAGTGATTTTATTCCATCATATTTTGACTAAAAGCCATGTGAGTTTCCTTCCCACTGAGTGAATTTCTATCGCCAAGGGAGAAAAGGATTGTGAAGAGCATGGCTAAGAAAGTGAGAGGAAGGGTTAACATCCCCAAGGCTCAGACATCCAGGACCTGGACAGTGAAAAAACCAAAACAATCAATATATTATAAAATACATTTTGATGTCTCAACAGTCCACAGAGAGGCTATAATGTCTGTCACGAAATCTCAGTGTATCCGTCTTCTACCAAAGTGTGTCTCTTTGTGTGCCATCAAGTTCCTGTCATCTTCTGGCAATTCCCCAAATTGCATAAGGTTTTCTTAGGCAAGGAATACTTAGAGGTGGTTTTGCCAGCACCTTCCTCTGAAATATAGTCTACAGCAGCTGGTGGTCTTCCATTCAAATATTAACCAGGGCTGGCCATACTTGTTGTTGTTGTGTACCTTCAAGTAGTTTTGAACTTATGGCAAACTTAAAGCAGTGAACCCATCAAGGGGTTTTCTTAGCAAGTTTCTTCAGAGGAGGTTTGCCATTGTTATCCTTTGAGGCTGAGAGAACGTGACTTGCCCAGAGTCACCCAATGAGTTACCATGGCTAAATCTGGTTTCAAACTCTGTCCTCCAGAGTCCTAGTCCAAAGCTCAAACAACTATACCAGGTTAGCTCTGGTGACCTTGCTTAGATTCCAAGCTTAGATGGGATCTGGTGCTTTTAGGGCATTTAGGCCCTTCTCCAAATACCAATATGTTTCAGGCATAGCAAAGAATAGGGTATACCTATAGACCAATACTACTCAGCTCAGCTCACAGTTCAATGAACTACTACAACTCAGACCACATTTGCTTCAGTAAACATTATCTAAAGTTTCCATAAAGCACGTGGCAATTGATGTGGCAACTATCAAAGTTACAGGAGCTACCCTAAGCAAAGGTTTACAATATTTGAGCTACTTTCTTGAACTGAAAGTGATGTGATGTCAGTTCCAAACATGCTGGGAACAACTATGTAGCCCATTGGGTATATCTTTGTGTAGGTGGCAAACGGCCCCCACAGCCTCTCCAATTGCCCATCCTGTCTTCAAAGAACATTACACCACAGAGAAGAAGGAATCATAAAGATGGGTGTGTGAGTCACCTCTTCTTATTTCGTCTGTGACAAATACATGTTACAACAACTCTCCATTTCTCTGAAGATGCCAGCCACAGATGCCGGCGAAACGTCAGGAACAAACTCTTCTGGAACATGGCCACATAGCCCAAAAACCCCCACAAAAAAAACTAAGGATGCCGGCCATGAAAGCCTTCGACTTCACAACTCTATATGTGTTTGGTATGGTTTAAAGGGGAATGGTCATTATGGAGTACAGACATAAGTCTGAAACATTAGAGTGTGGTCAAGACAGCAAACGTTATTAAGGTTATTAAGGAAAAATGACAGGCAAGTTTGGAGATGCTGCAGCAGATTGCTTTTGCTTGAGTTTACTGGAAAGGGCAAGATCCCACATCTCCCTTTTTCTCCTCCCTCCTGTTTGCACTTTGAATCCAGTTTGCAGCAACTGAAGTAAGCTGAGGACAAAGGGGGAAAGTGAGAAGAGGTGAGTGAAGCCAGGATATTTTAAAAGCAGCCAAAAGTGTGGGAAGGCAGAGGACTAAATGGGACCGTCCTTGCCAGACTGAGATAGTTCAAGGCTCTCTTATTGAATACGTCTTTGTGGATTAATTTATCTGTATACTTAGCACACTAGAATTTTTTTTTTTACCATTGCTTTCAATTTTTATAAACCAGATATAAAACACTTGTCCTTCAAACATTAATATTACAATGCAGCA
>NC_056530.1:20016042-20028818 GCF_019175285.1 Sceloporus undulatus
GCTCTCCCTTCTCCAATAATACATTGCAAAACCTGGTTTAAAACTAAACCTCCAAATAGTTAATTCTTCATTGTTTTCATTGAAGGGATGGGATCCCTGTTCCCACATACCTTTGTGTTAAGTGTTAGGTTTCTTTGCTATTTATTTAAAACTGACTTCAGTTCTGCAGCTGATCCAAATCAAGCTAGTCCAGTCTCAACTGCTCAAGAATAATTGGCATCCACAATATCCAGACTACAAGATGCAGAATTCATCTGCCATACCTTCCTCTCCTGGTAGCAACAGCAGCCTTAAGAGCATCTTTTCTTGCTCATCTTCGGTTTCAGGGAAAGAGCTTCTGGCAACTCCCAGCATTTCTCTGAAGGCACATATGGCAATGCTGCGGTATGCTCAGGATTGCTAGGGGGCCGGGAAGATGATGAAGGATGTTATTACTGTGCATTAAGCCTTGGAGGCAGCTTAGAGCATGGTAATGTGTTTCAGTGTGATATGGAATGGGCTGAAAGGGAAAAATGCAGAGTTATAGAAGCAAAAGAAGGAGGGTTAAAGGGTGGAAAGAAAACTACCCGCGGGAAGCGGAGGGGTGTCCAGCCTCCGCCCTCCAGCTATTTTCCCACGGTCCCCCAGGCCCCGTGGAAAGCATGAGGGGTGTCCCAGCTTCCCCTCCCGCTATTTGCCCACGGTTCCCCCCGGGCCCCACGGAAAAGCAGGCGGGGTGTCATCTCCCCCTGCACGTATTTTCCCACAGTCCCCCGGACCCGCGGGAAAGCTGGAGGGTGTCCAGCTCCCTTCCGCGATTTTCCCACGGTCCCCAGGCCCCCGGGAAAAGCATGATGGTGTCCAGTCTCCCCCGCCGCGGTTTTCCCACGGTCTTTGGCCCACGGGAAAGTCGGAAGGGTTTCCCACTCCCCTTCCGCGGGTGTCCACGGTCCTCGGGCCCCGCGGAAAATCAGGATGGGGGGGGGGGGGGGGGGGGGGGGGGGGGGGGGGGGGGGGGGGGGGGGGGGGGGGGGGGGGGGGGGGGGAGGGGGGGGGGGAGGGGGTGTCCAGCTCCCCCTCCCGCGATTTTCCCGACGTCCCCGGGCCCCGAGGGAACAGGAGGGGTGTCCACTACAACTCACGCGATGTTCCCACGGTTCCCAGGCACCGCGGGGAAGCAGGAGAGGGTGTCCAGCTCCCCCGCCCGCGATTTTCCCACGGTCCCCCCGGGCCCCGCGGGAAAAGCAGGAGGGTGCCAGCCTCCACCCTACGCGATTTCCCACGGTCCTCGGGCCCCGCGGAAACAGGAGAGGTTCCACGTCCCCTCCCGCGAGTTTTCCCAGTCCCCGCCCAGCGGTGCGGCAGAGGGGGTACAAGCTCCCCCTCCCGCTATTTCCCATCGGGCCCGCCGGGCCTCGCGGTTAGGCAGGAGGGGTTGTCCAGCTAGTTTCCCAGGCACCCCGGGCCCTGCGGAAAGCAGGAGGGGGTCCAGCTCCCCCCCGCCCGCTATTTTCCCAGGGTCCCGGGCCCGCGGAAAGCAGGAGGGGTGCCAGCGCCCACCCCGCTTATTTTCCCACGGTCCCCGGGCCCATGGGAAACCAGGAGGGTGCCTCCAGCGCCCCCGCCGTTATTTTGCCACGGTCCCCGACGCCCGCGGGAAGAAGGAGGGGTGTCCAGCTCCCCCTCCCCGATTTTCCCACGGGCCCCAGGCCCCGCGGTTGGGGGGGGGGCGGGGGGGCTACAGGAGGGGTGTTTTTTCCAGCTCCCCCTCCCGTATTTGCCCACGGTCCTGGGCCCCGCAGGAAAGCAGCAGGGTGTCCCAGCTACCCCTCCCGCTATTTTCCATGGGGCCGCGGCCCCCGCGGTTGGCAGGAGGGGTGTACAGCTCCCCCGCCCGCTATATTTTCCCACGGTCCCTGGGCCCCGCGGGAAAGAGGAGGGGTGTCCGCGCCCCATCCCGCTATTTTCCCACGGTCCCCCCCAGGCCCCGGTAAAGCAGGAGGGGTGTCCCAGCTATCCCCTCCCGCTAGTTCCCACGGTCCCCGGGCCCAACGGAAAGCAGCGGGGTGTCCACTCCCCTCACGGTATTTTCCCACAGTCCCCGGACCCTGTGGGAAGCTGGAGGGTGTCGCAGCTCACTTCCCTCTAATTTTCGCCACATTCCCCAGGCCAGCGGGAAAGCAGGAGGGGGTGTCCAGCTCCCCGCCGCTATTTTCCCACGGTCTTTGGGCCCCACGGGAAAGCAGAAGGGTTTTCCCTCCCCGTCCCGCTATTTTCACGGTCCTCGGGCCCCGAGGAAAAGCAGGAGGGGTGTCCAGCTCCCCGCCCGCTATGTTCCACGGATCCCCGCCACACGGAAAAGCAGGAGAGGTGTCCAGCGCCCCCGAACGCGATTTTCCCACGGTCCCCGGCACCACGGAAAGCATGAGAGGTGTCAGCTCCCCCGCCCGCGATTTCGCCTGGTCCCAGGGGCACGGGGAAAGCAGGAGGGGTGTCCAGCTCCCCCTCCCGCGATTTTCCCACGGTCCCCGGCCCGCGGGAAAAGCCAGAGGGGTTCGCCAGCTCCCCCTCCCGCATTTCCCACGGTCCCCGGGCCCCGCGGAAAAGCAGGAGAGGTGTCCAGCTCCAACCTCCCGCTATTTCCCGGTCCCCGGGCCCGCGGTTCGGCGGGGGGTTGTCCACGCCGCCCTCCGCTATTTTTCCCATGGTCCCCGGGCCTCGCGGTTTAGGCATGGAGGGGGTTCCAGCTATTTTCCCATCACCCCGGGCCCTGCGGAAGCAGGAGGGGTGTCCAGCTCCCCCTCCCTCTATTTTCCCACGGTCCCCGGGCCCCCGCGGAGAAGCAGGAGGGGTTCCAGCTCCCCCTCCCTATATTTTCCCCCACGGTCCCCGGGCCCCGCGGGAAGCAGTAGGGTGTCCAGCTACCCCTCCCGCTATTTTCCCATGGTCCCCGGCCCCGGATGTTGGCAGAGGGGTGTCCAGTTCTCCCTCCCCTATTTTCCCACGGTCCCGCCCCGCGGGAAAGTCAGGAGGGGTGTCCACTCCCCATCCCCTATTTTCCCACAGTCTCCCGGGCCCGCGGAAAGCAGGAGGGGTTTGTCCATCTTTCCCCTCCCGCGATTTTCCCACGTCCCCGGGCCCCACGGAAAGCAGGCGGGTGTCCCCATCTCCCCCTCACGGGATTTTCCCGACAGTCCCGGACCCTGGCGGGAAAGCTGGAGGGGTGTCCGTCACCTGCCCCTATTTTCCCACGTCCCCAGGCCCCTCGGGAAAGCAGGAGGTGTGTCCAGCTCCACCGCCCGCGATTTTCCCACGGTCCAGCCCGTGGGAAAAACAGGAGGGGTGTCCAGCTCCCCCTCCCGGCTATTTTCCCCACGGTCCCCCGGGCCACCGCGGAAAAGCAGGAGTGGTGGTCCAGCTCCCCTCCGCTATTTTCCCACGGTCCCCGGGAACCCGCGGGAAGCAGGAGGGGTGTCCAGCGATCCCTCCCGCGACTTTTCCCATGTCCGTCGGGCCCCGCGGTTGGGCAGGAGGGGGTCCAGTTATCCCTCCCGCTATTTTCACCCACGTTCCCCGGCCCCTCGGGAAAGCAGGAGGGGTGTCGCAGCTCCCCCTCCACCGCTATTTTCCACGGGTCCCCCGGGCCCCGCGGAAAGCGGAGGGTGTCCAGCTCCCCTCCCGTAATTTCCCACGGTCCCCGGGCCCCGCGGGAAAGGAGGAGGGATTCCACATCCACCTCGCCGCTATTTTCCCACGGCCCCGGTCCCCGCGTTCGGCAGGAGGGTGGCCAGCTCCCCCTCCCGCTATTTTTCCCATGGTCCCCGGGCCTCGCGGTTTGGCAGGAAGGGGTGTCACGATTTTCCCATGCACCCGGCCCTGCGGGAAAGCAGGAGGGGTGGTCCAGCTCCCCCTCCCGCATTTTTCCCATGGTCCCACGGGACCCGGGCAAAGCAGGAGGGGTGTCCAGCTCCCCCGCCGCCTATTTTTCCCCCAAGGTCCCCCCCCGAGGCCCCATGGGAAAAACAGGAGGTGTGTCCAGCTCCCCCTCCCGTTATTTTCCCACGGTCCACGGACCCCCGGGAAAGAAGGAGGGGTGTCCAGCTCCCTCCTATTAATTTGCCCACGTCCACAGGCCCCACGGTGAGGCAGGAGGGGTGTCCAGCTCCCCCCCCGCTATTTTCCCACGGTCCCTGGGCCCCGCGGAAAGCATGAGGGGTGTCCAGCGACCCCTCCCGCTATTTTCCCCATGGTCAGCGGCCCCGCGGTTGGGCAGGAGGGTGTCCACTCCACCTCCCGCTTATTTTCACAAAGGTCCCCGGGCCCCGCGGTAAAGCAGGAGGGGTGTCCAGCGCCCCCTCCCTCTATTTTTCCCCGGTCCCCGGGCCCCGTCAGGAAAAGCAGGAGGGGTGTCGCAGCTACCCATTCGCTATTGTCCCATGGTCCCGGCCCCGCGGTTGGGCAGGAGGGGTGTCCCAGTTCTCCCGCCCGCGATTTTCCCCGGTCACGGGCCCCGCGGAAAGCAGGGGGTGTCCTCTCCCCCTCCCGCTATTTCCCACGTCCCCGGGCCCCGCGGGAAAGCAGGAGGGGTGGTCCAGCTCCCACTCCCGCTATGTTCCTGCCGCACGGTCCCCCGGACCCGCGGGAAAGCAGGAGGGGTGTCCAGCTACCCTTCCGCTATTTTCCCTGGGTCCCCGGGCCCCGCGGTTTGGGGCAGGAGGGGGGTCCGGGCTCCCTCTCTCTAGTTGTCCCACGGTCCCCGGGCCCCGCGGGAAAGGATGAGGGGGACCAGCTCCCCCTCCCTCTAGTTTCCACAGTCCCCCGGCCCCCGGGAAGCAGGAGGGGTGTTCCCAGCGCCCCCATGCTATTTTTCCCACGGTCCCTGGGCCCCGCGTTGGCAGGAGGGGTGTCCAGCTCCCCCTCCCGCTATTTTCCAGTCCAGGGCCCCGCTGGAAAGCAGGAGGGTGTCAGCTCCCCCTCTGCCTATTTTTCATTCCCCACGGTCCCCAGGCCCCACGGGAAAAGCAGCAGGGTGTTCCACTCCCCCTCCCGCTATTTTCCCACGGTCCCGGGGCCCGCGGGAAAGCAGGAGGGGTGTCCAGCTCCCCCGCCCGCGATTTTCACGGTCCCCAGGCCCCGCGGGAAAGCAAGGAGGGGTTCCAGCTCCCCTCCAGCTATTTTCCCACGTCCCCGGGCCCCACGGAAAAGCAGGCGGGGTGGTCCATCTCCCCTCACGTATTTTCCCACAGGCACGGAACACCTGCGGGAAAAGCTGGAGGGTGGTTCCGCTCACCTTCCCGCTAGTTTCCCACGGTCCCCAGCCACGCGGGAAAGCAGGAGGGTGTCCAGCTCCCCCGCCCGCTATTGTCCACGGTCTTTTGGCCCCACGGGAAGCAGAAGGGTGTTCCCCCTCCCCTCCGCTGTTGTCCCACGGTCCTGGGCCCCGCGGAAAATCAGGAGGGTGTCCAGCGTCCCCCGCCCGCGATGTTCCCACGGTCCCGCGGCCCCGCGGGAAACAGGAGGGGTGTCCAGCTGCCCCCTCCCGCGATTTTCCCACGTGCCTCGGCCCCGCGGAAAAGCAGGAGAGGTGGTCTACTCCACCCTCCCGTGCGTTTTTCCAACGGGCCCGGGGCCCCGCGTTTCGGCAGGAGGGGTTCCATCTCCCCGCCCCTTTTTCCCATGGTCCGGCCGGGCCTCGCGGTTAGGCAGGAGGGGTGTCCTCACTATTTTCCCAGGCCACCGGGGCCCTGCGGGAAAGCAGGAGGGTGTCCCCCAGCTCCCCCTCCCGCTGTTTTCCCATGGTCCCCTGGGACACGCGGGAAACAGGAGGGTGTCGCGCTCCCCGCCCGCTATTTTCCCACGGTCCCCCGGCCCCATGGGAAAACAGAGGGTGTCCAGCTCACCCTCCTTATTTTCCAACGGTCCCCCGGACCCCGCGGGAAAGAGGAAGGGTGTCCACTCCACCTCCCACTATTTTCCCCACGTGACCCAGGGCCCCGGGTTAGGGCATGGAGGGGTGTCCAGCTCCACCTCCCGCTATGTTCGCCACGGTACCCTGGGCCCGCAGGAAACAGACGGGGTGTCAAGCTACCCTCCCGACTATTCCCAGGGTCCGCGGGCCGCGGTTGGGCAGGAGGGGGGTCCAGCTCCCGCTCCCTCTATGTTCCCACGTCCCTGGGCCCCGCGGGAAGCAGGGGGGTGTCCAGCTCCCACTCCCGCTATTTTCCCACGGTCACCAGGCCCCGCGGGAAAGCAGGAGGGGTGTCAGCGTCCCCTCCCGCATTTTCCCACGGTCCCCGGCCCCACGGAGAAGCAGGCGGGGTGTCCATCTCCCGCCCCACGGTTTCTTCCCACATCCCCCGGACCCTGTGGAAAGCTGGAGGGTGTCCAGCTCAGCCTTCCCAGCGATTTTTCCCACAGTCCGCAGGCCCGAGGAAGCAGATGGGTGTCCAGCTTCCCCCGCCCGCTATTTTCCCAGTGCTTTGGGGCCCCACGGGAAAGCAGGAAGGGTTTCCCCCTCCCCTTCCCGCTATTTTTCCAACGGTCCTCGGGCCCCCCGCGGAAAGCAGGAGGGGTGTCCAGCTCCCCCCCGCGGATTTGTCCAGGTCCGCCCAGGAAAGCAGAGGGTGTCCAGCTCCCCCCTCCCTATTTTCCCGGTCCCGGGCCCGGGTGGCGGAGGGTGTCCAGCTCCCCCTCCGTTTTCGCGGGCGCCCGGGCCCGGGGAAAGAGAGGGGTGTGCCAGCTCCCCTCCAGCGATTTTCGCCACGGTCCCCGGCCCGCGGGAAGCAGGAGGGGTGTCCGAGCTCCCCCTCCGCGATTTTCCCACGTCCCGGGCCCCGGGAAAGCAGGGGGTGTCAGCTCCCCCTCCCGCTTTTTCCCAGGTCCCGGGCCCGCGGGGCAGGAGGGTGTCACTCCCCCTCCCTATTCCCATGGCCCGGGCCGCGGAGGCAGGGGGTGTCCGCTATTTTCCCATCACCCCGGGCGGGACAGAGGGTTGCCGCTCCCCTCCCGTATGTTTCCCACGTCCCGGGCACCGCGGAAACAGGGGGTGTCCCAGCCCCTCGGATTGTTCCACGGTCCCGGGCCGGGGGAAAGCGGAGGGGTGTCAGCTACCCTCCCGTATTTTCCCAGGTGCCGGCCCGCGGGGGCAGGAGGGTGTCCAGCTCCCCCGCGATTTCCCCGGTCCTGGCCCCGGGGAAGCAGGAGGGGTGTCCGCCCCCTCCCGTATTCCAAGTCCCGGGCCGCGGGAAAGCAGGAGGGGTTCCGTCCCGCCCCGCTTTTTCCCGCGGTCCCCGGGCCCGGGGAAAGCGAGGGGTGTCCAGCCCCTCCGCTATTTCCACGGTCCGGCGTGGGAAACAGGAGGGTGTCAGCTGCCTACCGCTTGTCCCCGGTCCCCGGGCCCGGGGAAAGCAGAGGGGTGTCCAGCTCCCCTCCCGCTATTTTCCCACGGTCCCCGGACCCGCGGGAGCAGGAGGGGTGTCAGTATGTTTCCCACGGTCCGGGCCTGCGGGGAAGGAGGGGTGGCCAGTCCCCTCCCCGATTTTCCCACGGTCCCGGGCCCCGCGGAAAGCGGAGGGGTGTCCGTCCCTCCGTTTTCCAGCGGTCCCCGGGCCCCGCGGGAGAGCAGGAGGGGTGTCCAGCTCCCCCCTCGTGATGTTCCAGGTCCCCGCCCGGGGAGGGGGTGTCCAGCGCCTCCCGCTTTTTGCCGCACGGTCCCTGGCCCCGCGGGAAGAGGAGGGGTTCCTCGCCCCCTCCCGCTATTTTCCCACGGTCCCCCCGCGGCGGAGGGGTGTCCAGTCCCCCGCGTATTTTCCCACCCCCGGGCCCCGCGGGAAAGGGAGGGGTGTCAGCTCCGCTCCGGCTAGTTTTCCACTCCCCGGGCCCGGGGAAAGCAGGAGGGTGTCAGCTCCCTCGCTATTTTCCCACGGTCCGGCCCGCGGGAAGCAGAGGGGTGGTCCAGCTCCCCTCCCGAGTTTTCCCCGTCCCGGCCCCGGGGAAAGAGGGGGGTGCAGCTCCCCTCCCGCATTTTCCCGGTCCCGGGCCCCGCGGAAGCAGGAGGGTGTCCGCTCCATCCCGCATTTTCCACGGTCCCGGGCCGCGGGGCGGAGGGGTGTCCACTCCCCCTCCGCTATTTTCCCAGGTCCCGGGCCCGCGGAGGCAGGAGGGGTGTCCGTAGTTTCCCGCACGCCCGGGCCCGCGGAAAGAGGAGGGGTGTGCAGCCCCCCCCCGCTATTTTCACGGTCCCCGGGCCAGGGGAAAGCAGGAGGGGTGCCAGCTCCCCCTCCCTATTTTCACGGTCCCCCGGCGTGGGAAGGAGGTGTCCGCTCCCTCCCGTTTATTTTCCAGTGGTTCGCCCGGCCCCGCGGGAAAGAGGGAGGGGGTCAGCTACCTCTATTTTCCACGTCCCAGCCCCGGGAGGAGGAGGGGTGTCCAGTCCCCCTCCTATTTTCCCATTCCGGGCCCGCGAAAGCGGAGGGTTTCAGCTCCCTCCCGATTTCCCAGGTCAAGCCCCGCGGGGGCAGGAGGGGTGTCCAGCTCCCGCCTCCCGCATTTTCCCAAGGCCCGGGCCCCGCGGGGCAGGAGGGTGTCCATCTCCCCCTCCCGCTATTTTTCCCAGGCCCCGGGCCCGCGGAAACAGAGGGGTGGGCCAGCTCCCCTCCGCTATTTCCATGGTCCCGGGCGGGGGCAGGAGGGGGGTCCAGGCTCCCTCAGTATTTCCAGGTCCCGGCGCGGGAAAGAAGGAGGGTGTCCGCTCCCCTCCCGGTTCCCCGTCCCCCGGCAGGAAAGGAGGGGTCCAGCTCCCCCCCGCTATTTCAGGTCCGGGCCCCGCGGGGCAGGAGGGTGGCAGCTCCCCTCCGCTATTTTCACTCCCCGGGCCCGCGGGAAAGAGGAGGGGTGTCCAGCGCCCTCCCGTGATTTTCCACGGGCCGGGGCCCCGGGGGGGGGAAGGAGGAGGGTCCAGCTCCCCTCCCGCGATTTCCCAGTCCCGGGCCGCGGCGGGGCAGGAGGGGTGTCCCGGTTTCCCCCTCGATTTGCCCCCCGGCCCCGCCCCCGCGGAGGAGGGGGGTGTCAGCCCCCTCGGCTATTTCCCGTCCCGGGCCCGGGAAAGCAGAGGTGTCAGCTCCCCTCCGCTATTTTCCACGTCCCCGGGCCCCGCGGGAGCAGGGGGTTGGCAGCTCCTCCCGCTATTTTCCCACGGTCCCGGGCCCCGGGGAAACAGAGGGGTGGTCAGTCCCCCTCGATTCCCACGGCCCCGGGCCCCGGGAAAAGGGAGGGGTCCAGCTCCCCCCGCTATTTTCCCACGGTCCCGGGCCCCCGGAAAGCAGGAGGGGTGTCAGCTCCCCTCGATTTTCCCAGGTCCCGGCCCCGCAGAGGGAGGGTGTCCAGTCCGCCTCTCGTATTTTCCACGGTCCCCGGGCCCCGCGGGAAAGGAGGTGTCAGCTCCTCCCGCTGTTTCCCAGGTCCCCGGGCCCCGGGGAAACAGGAGGGTGTGCAGCTCCCCCCGCTATTTTCCCACGGGACCGCACGGGAAAAGCGGGGTTGTCGCTCCCCTCGCTATTTTCCCCCGGTCCCCGGCCCAGAGGAAGAGGAGGGGTGTCAGCCCCCTCCCGCTATTGTCCACGGTCCCCGGGCCCCAGGGAAAAGAGGGGTGTCGGCCCCTCCGTATTTCGCAGGTCCCGGCCCGCGGGAAAAGGAGGGTGTCGACTCCCTCCGCTATTTTCCCCCGGTCCCCGGCCCCGGGGGAAAGCAGGGGGTTTCCAGCCCCGCTCCCGCTATTTTCCCCGGTCCCCCGGTACGCCGGAAAAGCGAGGGGTGTCCACTCCCCGCCCGCTATTTTCCCACGGTGCCCGGCCCCGGGGAAAAGGAGGGTTGTCAGCCCCCTCCGCTATTTTCCCCCGGTGCCCGGGCCCCGGGAAACAGGAGGGTGTCAGTCCCCCTCCCGTATTTCCACGGTCCCGGGACCCGCGGGAAAGAGGAGGGGGTCCAGCTCGCCTCCCGCTTTGTTCCCAGGTCCCCGGGCCCGCGGGGGCGGAGGGGTGTCCAGTCCCCGTCCGCTATTTCGCCACGGTCCCCGGGCCCGGGGAAAGCAGGAGGGGTGTCCAGCTCCCCCTCCCGCTTTTTCCCACGTCCGGGCCGGGGAAAGCAGGAGGGGTGTCCAGCTCCCCCCGCGTGAGTTTCCACGGTCCCGGGCCCCGCGGAAAGGAGGGGTGTCACTCCACCTCCGCTATGTTCCACGGGCCCCGGCCCCGGAGGCAGGGGGGTGTCCAGCTCCCTCCCGCTATTTTCCATGGGCCCCGGCCCGCGGTTTGGCGGAGGGGTGTCCTATTTTCCCATGCCCCCGGGCCCGCGGGAAAGGGAGGGGTGTCACGCCCCCTCCGCGATTTTCCCGGTCCCCGGCCCGCGGAAAGCAGGGGGTGTCCAGCTCCCCCTCCGTATTTCCCACGGTCCGGGCCCCGGGAAAAGAGGGTGTCCACTCCCTCCCGTTTTGCCCACGGTCCCGGCCCCCGCGGGGGGGTGTCCGCGCCCCCTCCCCTTTTTCCCGGTCCCGGCCCCGGTTAGGCAGGAGGGGTGTCGCCCTGGATTTTCCCACGGCCCGGGCCCCGGGAAGCAGGAGGGGTGTCCAGCTCCCTCCCGGCTATTTCCCATGGTCCCGGGCCGCGGGGAGGAGGGGTGTCCAGCTCCCCCTCCCGCTATTTTCCCGGTCCCCGGCCCCGCGAAAGCAGGAGGTGTCCAGCTCCCCCTCCGCTATTTTCCCACGGTCCCGGGCCCCGAGGGAAAGCAGGAGGGGTGTCCAGCTACCCCTCCGCTATTTTCCCATGGTCCCGGGCCCCGCGTTGGGCAGGAGGGGTGTCCAGTTCTCCCTCCCGCTATTTTCCCCGGTCCCCGGGCCCCGCGGGAAAGCAGGAGGGGGTGTCCAGCTCCCCTCCCGCTATTTTCCCACGGTCCCGGGCCCCGCGGTGAAGCGGAGGGGTTCCAGCTCCCCCTCCCGCTATTTTCCCACGGTCCCCGGGACCCGCGGGAAAGCAGGAGGGTGTCCCGCTACCCTCCCGCTATTTTCCCATGGTCCCGGGCCCCGCCGGTTGGGCAGGAGGGGTGTCCAGTTTCTCCCTCCCTCTATTTTCCCACGGTGTCCCGGCCCCCGCGGGAAAGGAGGGTTGATGTCCAGCGCCACCTCCCGCTATTTTCCTTCCCACGGTTCCCGGGCCCCGCGGGAAAGCAGGAGGGTTCCAGCTCCCCCTCCCTTGATTTTCCCACGGTCCCCGGGCCCCGCGGGAAAGGAGGAGGGATGTCCAGCTCCACCTCCCGCTATTTCCCACGGTCCGGGCCCCCGCGGTTCGGCAGGAGGGGTGTCCAGCTCCCCCTCCTGCTATTTTCCACGGTCCCCGGGCCTCGCGGTTAGGCAGGAGGGGTGTCCAGCTATTTCCCATGCACCCCGGGCCCTGCGGGAAGCAGGAGGGGTGTTCCAGCTCCCCCTCCCGCTATTTTCCCATGGTCCCGCGGGAACCCGCGGGAAAGCAGGAGGGGTGTCCAGCTCCCCCTCCCGCTATTTTCCACTGTACCTGGCCCCACGGGAAAGCAGAAGGGTGTCCAGCTCCCCTCCCGCTATTTTCCCACGGTCCCCAGGCCCCCCAGGAAAGCAGGAGGGGTGTCCAGCTCACCTTCCGCTATTTTCCCACGGTCACCGCCCCGCGGGAAAGCAGGAGGGGTGTTCACTCCCCCTCTTGCTATTTTCCCATGGTCCCCGGTCCCCGGAAAAGAGGAGGATTCCAGCTCCCCCTCCCGCTATTTTCCACGGTCCCCGGGCCCCGCGGGAAAGCAAGGAGGGGTGTCCAGCCCCCTCCCGCTAGTTTCCCACGGTCCCCGGGCCCCGTGGGAAAAGCAGGAGGGGTGTCAAGCTCCCCCTCCTGCTATTTTCCCACGGTACCTGGCCCCCACGGGAAAGCAGAAGGGGTGTCCAGCTCCCCCTCCCGCTATTTTCCCACGTCCCAGGCCCGCAGGAAGCAGAGGGGTGTCCAGCTCCCCCTCCCGCTATTTTCCCATGGTCCCCGGGACCGCGGGAAAGCACGGGTGTCCCGCTCCCCTCCTGCTATTTTCCTACGGTCCCCGGGCCCGCGGGAAAGCAGGAGGGGTGTCCAGCGCCCCCTCCCGCTATTTTCCCACGGTCCCCGGCCCCGCGGGAAAGAGGAGGGATGTCGAGTACCCCTCCCGCTATTTTCCCAGTCCCCCGGGCCCCGCGGAAAGCAGGAGGGGTGTTCACTCCCCCTCCCACTATTTTCCATGGTCCCCCGGGCCCGCGGCAAAGCAGGAGGGGTGTCCCAGCTCCCCCTCCCGCTATTTTCCCACTTTCCCCGGGCCCACGGGAAAGCAGCAGAGGGTGTCCAGCTCCCCCGCCGCTATTTTCCACGGTCCCCGGGCCCCGTGGGAAGCAGGAGGGGTGTCCAGCGCCCCCTCCCGCTATTTTCCCATGGTCCCCGGGACCCGCGGGAAAGCAGGGGGGTGTCCCGCTCCCCCTCCGCTATTTTCCACGTCCCCGGCACCAGCGGGAACGCAGGAGGGGTGTCCTCGCTCTCCCTTCTCCAATAATACATTCAAACCTGGTTTAAAACTAACCTCCAATAGTTATTTCTTCATTGTTTCATTGAAGGATGGGATCCCTGTTCCCACATACCTTGTGTTAAGTGTTAGGTTTCTGTGCTATTATTTTCAAACTGACTTCAGTTCTGCAAGCTGATCCATATCAAGCTAGTCCAGTCTCAACTGCTCAAGAATAGTTGGCACCACATATCCGACGAAAAGAG